>NW_016164538.1:0-31094 GCF_001687245.7 Rhagoletis zephyria | reverse complement strand
CCGGAATTGTGCTTTTGTTCGTAGTGAAAAGTAAACAATCGGCAAGTAGGTGTCGAAAAAACATCGATACATAGAAAACATCGATGTTTTGCTTTGATGCATCGAAATTTTCTGATCGATCCATAAATGGTCCGTATACTCGTACACACATAACCAGCTGGGAAAAAATTAAATAACAAAATGCTGTACAAACTTGTATATATTCATGCAAATGTTATCGTATTTTTGGATTTTTTCTTACTGCCATAGAGATTACATTTGCATTGCTCTTTTTGCTTAAACTTATTGTAACATAATTTACAGTTATGCATATTTGCATTGCTATACCATTTTTACGTAAAAATCAAAACCCAACAGAATTCTACATGTTAAGTGCTATATGTGACATCTCTCATGCAAAGCTAAGTATGCATAACTGGGCTATATATAAGTCATGCAGAGTCCACAAGAAACTCCGAAACACTGTCCGGAGGATGCATCAGCGTACTTTGAAGTGCCGTGAAATTAAAGTTCAGAAAGTTTTATTAAATGGCAGTTGGGAAGTGCATATGTAAAAATTTCATAAATTCCACAAAGGAAATATTTGCATATGTATCAGTACATAGCATGCATTTAGGCGCCCGGTGTTAGCAGTCGCGCCTAAACAATAATATATAAAACTTACTAAAGGGCCTGTGCCAATTGATAGAAAATAGGAAATTTTGATGGATAAAACTGAAAATTTGACATTTCTCATAGTGAATACGAACGTAAGAATTTTACTTATTAGCTCTTGGACTAGGTAAAATTTTGGCAGCATATAAATGCGATGTACAATATTGTTTGGCGGTAATAAAGAGTAAAAATCGAAATTGAAGTTGTAAAATGCACAAAAAAAGGTACGATACTTACGTTAAGTCTGAAATTGGGTTGTTTTATTTTCTTTGACAATGGTCTATCGATGTTTTTTCTACGATGCATTGAGAACTTTCGGTGCATCGAAGCGAATACAAATATTGATGAATTTTTGCCACTGACATCTCTATCTGCCGATAGCCACATGAATCAGCTGTTCTTAACATGGCTGCCAAGTCTTTGTGCCGTTGACAGTGGTGGACAAACGCGTTGGGATACGTGTAAAAATTTGCACGCAAATCCAACAAAAACGATATGATCCTTCAAGAGATCTCCATCAATTTATGATCCGCTCTGTTTGTTTTATTCCACTGATAATTTGGCAGAAGATACGGTTTGGCAGCATTGATATATGTGTACAAAAGCAGATATTCTGCCATTGATTCCTTTACTTGTGTGCAATCAGTCGCCTTAATGTTAAATATTTATTTAAGCGAATATTATTTCGTTCACTTTTCCCCATTTGGGGAGTTCATTTTTACAATTTCGTCTTCCTCGTGCTAGCAGTATAAAATTATTGCCTCCAACCCCCATAAAAATGATCCAGGCCGATGCCGTGAGAATTGATCGTGATACTGAGCTCAAACCACATTAACATTAAGAAGAGAGTAGAAAGGGCATCTGTGGCTCTATAGTGCTGCTGTTGCTATTGCAGCCTAGATCGGCTAGTCCCTCAATCGTTGTCGTCAAGCTCAACTAACTGGAAACACAGGAAGCGTGCCCCTTCTATACAGTTTCTCCATAGCGACAGAGGCGCTAGTTGAGTGGGGTTTAGTGGACAATCGAAGAGATGTCTCGAGTAGTGGGGTGTCTCTCCGCATGCCGGGCACTCGTTGGGCGCATCTGCATCTAATCTGCTCAGTTACCAGTTTAACCGGCTGCAGCAGCCAGAGCGAAGTCGGGATGTTATGGCCAGAGTCTACCAGGGCAGAGTAAGCTCTGCCTCGTCTACGTCTGGTGGTTGTGTTCGAGAGTCAGTGTTTTCCGACCCTGACTCCCTGTGAATGTAGTTTATGCCTTGTCGGTATGCTGTTAAGTCCATATCTTGCCGAATGAACCTTCGCACTTCGTCTGTCACTTCATACAGATACCTTCTGACGTGCCGTGGCGACAGCTGCTCCTCAAGTAAGAGTCTGTTCCGGTGCCGAAATCGGTGACACCTTACTAAGAACTGCTTGCAGAGCATTGTGTCATGCCCATTAGCATTTAAGCCTCGTCGTGAAGATGATGTTGCGGCGACATCAGAAGGCATCCGGTCGCTGTCCGGAGTGCCGTATTTTGGAAAGTGTTTAGATTCAACCACTGCGTCCTACTAGTCCCCGGCGACCACACAGACGCTGCATACTTTAGGACCGGCGGGTTATTCGCCTTGTACGTTGCTAACAACGTTTCTTTGTCTTGGCCCCAGGTGCTGCCGACTAGCGAGTTGTAGACCTTGTTGCCGCTTTGTACCCTATTGGCAACTGCGGTTGTATGCGCCAAGATGGACAACCGACTGTCAAAGGTAACTTCGAGGATTTTCGGGTTATTCACCATCGAAGTGAATACCCAGCTACAGTTTGACCTCCTTCGTACTTGTGATAAGAAGGATTGTCAAGGATTTTGTAGGGGAGAGCATTAGGCTTCTTGCAGTGAAGAAGCAAGAACGTTCGGAGTGGTAGCCGTTTGCTTTCGAACACAAGTCATCAATTTCATTCCCAAACGCCATTATCGAGCAGTCGTCAGCATAAGAGACAATCAAGCCTCCTTCTGGTGGTTGAGGGAGCTTTGAAATGCAATAATTAAACAGTAGCGGTGAAAGGACACCCCCTAGTGGGTATTTAATTTTCCTTGGCTTACTTGTTTTGTCTTTAAAAATTAATGACTAGTGTTGACTACTCAGATAATTCACCGACCATCGTTTGAGACCATTTGGAAATAGACGGGTTGAGGTCTTTAGTAAGGTAGTCTACTCTTTGTCCGCCGGTGGATGCGGCGTGAATTGTCGGCTAAAGCAGCTCGCGCATTGCTCCGGAATCGACGAGGCGCGGTCGCCGAAAGCGACGGGAGCCGCAGCAGCAGTGACAAACCTGCGAAACTTAAGTTCACCAACGTGAAAGTTGGTTGGTGTGGGGAGGGCAGAAAAGGTACTTGATGCTGTTCCAATCAGCTAGGCCCGGTTGATATAGGCTCGGTGTTCCGCGGAAGCAACCGAGATGACTATAAGCAGATGGTCTGATGTTAAGGTCAGCATAGGCCGTCACAATATGCTGTCCATCAGACCAGCGCTTACGATTGTTATGTTGCCGCAGTTGCCTATAATCCTGGTGGGTGAGCCGTCGTTCATTGTACAGAATTTCGAATCGTTTATCTCATCAGCCAAGTTTTTTACTCTACGATCATTCGACAGGCTTTCATGCCAAATATCGTGGTGCGCGTTAAAGGAACTGACTATCATACAGTTTTCACCTCTGAGGAGCACACCTATTTGAGGGGTATCCTGCTGGGCAGCTGTTGATAGGGGGTATATAAACATTAAATATTTCCAGCTGGACATCGCCTGACCGGATAGCAATAGCTAGACATTCTAATATTCTATGCCGCCCCATAAAGACAGATATCTCCTCGATCCTACTCTGTAACAGTTAAATTGTAAAATCTTCGTGTGCCTAGGGAGACTTATTTTTATGTGGGGTGTAAGTGATGGGTTTTGCCTGCCCGCCATTTGCTGTGTGTACTGTGGACCGGTTACAACGGACTGCACTCTTAGGCACCTAGGACTACCAAATCTCTGTCTCTTATCGTCATGCCGTAGAAGGCGTGGTAAGGGTTGATATTTATGGGCACTCTAATATTCTAATAGGCTTGTTGTTGTAGCGCCTACTTATGTAGCTCCGCTTAGAATCGGATAGTACCTCAATCGTCGACAAGTTCAACTAACGGTACGCCCAGGGGCTGGATTCTAAAACTGTGAGTTTTCAAGTGTACACTCATCATTTTGCGATTCAATACGTGTGAGAGCGAGTTTTAATTCTCAAAAGATTTAATCTCTTCACTTTATAATTTTGTTACATATGGATGTACATATATCATTTTAAAGGCTTTTCCTTTCACATCAATCAAGTAAATATATAGTAAATTGTTGTGAGTTTAAGAAAATGAATAGTGGTATAGGGAACAACTTTTATTCTTCACAGCCTCAAAAGTTTTCACAGTGAAACACGGATATCTAATCTCGCAGCCAAGCGCCTATTAGACCTTTTTGCTCACTCATGGCGGGCTCAAACCTAGTTGAGTTTGCCCCACCTCGCTTTCGGTCACGTGTGAGTATTTACAAAAATAAATATTGGATCAATGGAACTCGTGTCAGCTCAGGAAATCCAGGAGATATGCTACTGGAAGGTTGGACTAAGGGCGACCACGGGATCCCGTTAGGATGAAAAAGTCACAACTCCAATTCTGGTGGGTGTATTCCGATATGAATTCACGTGGTGAGACTAAATATAACACCAGATCCTCACTGGCATAGCTGCTTGCAGAACGACGAGGTCAAATCATTGCAACACTTCATTTTAAATAGCCCAGCTCTACTCTCTTAACCAGCTCGAAGGATGAACGAATGTCGTCAAGTTTGATTTGGAGGCAAACCGGCTTCGGCATTATACAATCTTGTGTGCCATTTCCTGAAGGGTATTTTTCGAATTTTGAATATTCCCTTCGGTTGTTATGCAATAAGAGTATCAAGTTGTATTTGCATTTATTAGCATTAAGCAAAGACGAATGACTTTTTAGCATATGAAAACATGAATTTACATAAATAGAAGGCCAAAACGAAGAAAAAACGGTGAAAAGTTGAAATGAAAAAAGTTGTACCAATTAATATGTCTGCTTAAAAATTATTAAATATTTAGGTATAAAGCATATGAACTCAGCCAGACGGTCGAAAACAAGAACCAAATTAATTTTATACAAAACCAGGATATTTTTTATTTAATTAGTTTTGTCTGCCACAAATTTTTTTTTGCCTATACTCAAATATGCATACATACACATACATAGCAGGGATGTTGCGAATATTTATATTGGCATTCGTTATGCGAATGATTCGCAACATTTTACACATTCGCATTCGCATCAAATGATACGAATGTTTTACGAATGCGAATGTGTACAGGAGCAGAGAGACCACTCTAATATAAACTTTTTTGTAATCAAAGTTTCATAATAATATAATTAGTAATTAAAGCGAACATTTTTGTTATTTTTCATTATGAAAAGAAGCATTTCCGAATTACGATTTTCATCACATTTTTTTAATGAAAATACATCAACCACGCGTTTTTGCTTAGCTGCGTTCATTGTTGTTTATCTTTTGCTTTTGATCATCTCCTCTATTTACCAAAAATAGTCGATAATTCACGGTTGCAGACGGAAGAGTTGTCTTTTTAATACAGGATTATGTTATTACTTGGATTTTAGGGGAGAAATTTTATATTCTTAAAAACATAATATCACTTTATTGGGAAATTTTTAAAGTGCAGCAGTTTAGCGGATATCCGAATCCGGGTCTTATTTTTTACATGGTATCCGGAATCCGATTATTTGGCAAAATCTCTATTCGTCACGTCCCTAATATCAAGCAACTTTGATGGGCCTTCAATAAGTACCGCTAAAAGTCTTATAAGCAATCTAGAAATAATTTTAGATCCCGCCAGCGAAAGCGAAGGCTCGAATGTAGAGTCTGGAGACATGAAGAAATGTGAAATTAAAGTTCAATTGAAGGTGTATCTTAAAGAAAAACATGCTTATCTCGGTGAAAATCCTCTCGATTGGTAGAAGACTAAACTAAAATACGACAAATTGACAGATCTGGCTCGAAAATATTTGAGCGCTCCACCCGCCAGCGTTCCAATTGAGCAATTGTGCAGAGCAGCCGGCCTTAATACGAGCCTCTAAGAAATCGCCTCATAATATGATATTCCCCTTTTGAACTTTGACTACTAGATTAAAACATTGTATAGGTTAAGCACTCGTTCAATGTTCTAATAATTTCCAACATTTTTAAGTAATAAAAACGATTACTTAAGTTGATAATAGCTTTTTTAATGTTATTCCTAACATTCGCATTCGCACATTCGAAACATCCCTAATACATACATATAAGCCAATGCACTAAAAACTAAAGCTATTTGCGTGAAAGAAGTTTCCGTACAGAAGTGTTGTAGATAGTGTCAGTGTTAACTACTCATTTGATAGCAGTGTTTATAGGCCTTATCATCATAAATCTGCAACACTACCGGGTTTGCAAATGTGTTATTGAACTTATTTAGCAGCGTTTATGTACATAAAAATATATATGTACGTGCGCCATAAATTTCGGGTGTATCGCACATTATTTGAATTGCAAGAGTTATACAATTTTTTTTATAGTTGTGATGAGCCTTCTGCGCTCCTAATTCGTTTCTGAAGTCTCTATCTGTTCAGTGTAATAGTTCATTTCCACCAAGCCTTAACTGTAGTTTATGCCTATTGGAAAACCGGGAATACGGGTGAATTCCAAAACGTCAAAATATAAAGCATCAGTCTCTTTTAAATATTTTTAAACCTGAGTAGATTTGCAATGCCAAATGTGCGCAATCACGGTTAGATGCTAGTTTTCAAGTAGGTGGCGCTAGTTAGACTTTTTCTTTTAGTACGGTTTAGAAATAGAAGAGATTGATGCTTTGTATTTTGACGTTTTGGAATTCACCCTACAACTCGAAGGAAGTAATTGCTCATATTAAGTACAAGCAATCGAAAGAAAAAATGGGCTAAAAGAAATTTGATGTGTGAAAAATCAATGTAAGGCATTCAGTTACATATATACATAATTAGGTTAGTTTAGAAATTTAATTTAATTTTATTAATTTTGTCGGGACTAGTATACGACTTTTTCATAACCACTTCGGAAATATTTCGAACCACATCGATATGATTCCAAATTAGTCCCAAAATTGCACATAAGTAGTCCTCAAGTGGTTTTGAAACCATCGTGAACTTGTCCCGAAATGATCTCGAGCAAGTCTTGAAACGGTCGCTCAATGGTCCGTTACTAGTCTAAAAATCATCTCTCACTAGTCCCCGAAATACTTCTGAACTAATCCCAAAATGATCCCGAATTAGTGTCAACTGCCTTTGACAAAACCATGCTGATTCGTAAAGATCAGGGTACTTACTGCATTCGAATATTTTAGCAACAAGATACAATTTTGAAATATAAAGACCCTTCTCCAATCATCAATAAACGTGCCTAATGATAAGACCATATTTAAGATTAAAGTTATTGCTTGAATGACTTTTTCGTCTTTAATTTCTTTTGGCGTAACTCCGGTATTCTACGGCACAACTATTCACATGAATATGGCTACCCACTGGGAAAATAGGCAGGCACCTCCCAAGGTAATCCATGTTTTTTTTGAGCTTTTAGTAAGAAAATTATCATTATCAAAATGAACACCTCCGATGCCTCCTTATGTTGTAAGGGCCTGTGCCAATCAATATAACAGTTCTATGGGAAAAAATTTTTTTCTATAGTAGGGAAATTTTATATTTTTGCAGTGCCAATTCGTAACATTTTACCACCGGAAATTTTTGACAGTTGCTTTGATGCAGAAAAAGGCCAACGAGTTAAGCAATTAGAATGCAGCATCTATGTATATAGAAAATATCTACTTTTTCTGTTTTCGATTCTTTTAGAACTGAAAACCATGCAATTATTTGACGCCTTAGCAATCATTTTTATTAGTCGTCATCGATTCGCCAACAGTTAGCAAGTGGCCAAACGAATGAACTCAATGAGATACAACCAAACTCGTTACCGTCCATTCTTGTTAGCTAACTTTGTTGTTGCTTTCACATGCAAAATTTTTGGTTAAGCGACCGGAACTAAGGTGACCAGAATTTTTTAGCATTCCAGGAGGACGGAGAATTTTGAAAACACAAACAACGTTTTTTATATTTATTTTACCATATGTATAAATAACGAATAAGTTGACATTGTGCAAAACAAGCAAAAACCATTCAAGGTTGCTCTAAACACAAAAACAAGTTAATAGTACACTGCGATGCATAATTATAAGACCGACACATATTACCGTTAATTTTTGGGTTTTTTTTTTGTTGACAGTGTGCATTTCCTTCATATAAACAATATGAATTGAAATTCTCCGTCTGTCAAGTGGTATCTTATTTTTTTCGTAGACATTTCAATTAATTATGTAACTTTAGGTATTGAATTGATTCATTTCTAACTCAGCTTAGACAACTATTTAGACACGACAACTGTAATCAACAAGTAGTCCTCGAAAAATAGCGACCCTGGTTATGCATAGAAACATCGCTAAATATAATTACGGGGCATTTCCACAGGCAAACGCTTTATCATTATCATGTTATTAGACAATATACATATGTAACTATTTTCAATGGAGACAGCATATTGCTCATGCAAAGCAATAATTATCACAGCTGTTATCTTGATAAATAATGCCAGCCATTAACGGTCACTTAAATTGAAAACCAGATTTTTATTTCCGTGAAATTGTTGATTTTTTAGTATGGTAGAAAATTGAGTAGTTTTCTATTGGATTACACAGGCTTGCGAAATCTAATTTTTCCCCTTTCCAATAATTATGTTATTTTTTTCATTAAATATCTAGGTCTGTTAAATTAAAATACATCTTTACTAATATTAATTAATGTAGAACAGAATTTTAAGACCTAAAAACTTATAAAAAAAGGCAAAATAAAATAACGAAATTGTCTAGTAAAGAAAATAAAATAGCGAAATAGGTAGGCACTAGAAATCGGGAAAATGGCAAAAGAAGGCATTAAAAAAGACAAAAACTGACAAATAATCAAAAAAAATACATTTAGTTTAGAAATGTTTATTTTACAAGTAAAAAGAGAAAAACTATGAACTAAATAGTTTTATTACTCCATTTTTAATCATTGACTATTTTCTCCTTTCGAGTTCACAAAACTTTAATCACTTTTGTTGCAGTAACATTGAACCACAATATGCATTTTGAAGTTCTCTGGCAGCATTTTAATTCGATTTTCGCGAAGAAAAGCCTTGAATGTACTAAACGTGCGCTCGACGTGAATTGATAAATACAAGTGGCGCCCATTTTAAATATGGAACATTTAAAAATTTCATATTATCAGGAATAAGGGCTTTTTCCTTGCTCCTTACAATTAAAGGTAAAAAAGGCAAATATCTTTAAAAAGGAAAAAAAGGCAACATCAAATTTGTATATTTGGAATCAGGGAAAGCTTAATCGTGGACATTCTTAATCGAATATACTCTATCTCTTTAGCATAAAAAAGGCAATTTCCATAAAATCCGTTCCCTGGCAATAATATTCATAATGAGACCAAGTGAGTCAGAAGGACTTATGGTATTTCGAAGTTAACGCTATTAATGCTATGCAATTTTTAAAAAGTTATTTTCTCACAAAATTTTCGAGATTACATTTTTTATTATCTTGTTGGTAGCGTGGTACTTATACGTACCTAAATCGCTAAATAAATTTTTTAAGGGAGAAATCACACAAGCGTTTATTATTTTTGATTATGAACATGGATGTTAAATAACACATTTTCTAAAATGTTTTAAGCAGATTTTCGCTCTAATGTAACGAACATACTTATTTTAAGCCATCTTACAAAATCTTTTATTAATACAAAAAATCCCCATACCCAAATATTGCCACTGATTCAACTTATACATATCTGGCAAACAAAATGACGTATGGTAGCCGGGTGTCCAGATTGTTTAAAAAGAAAAGAGTCATTTCTGAAAACAAGTAATTTTTAGCAAAAAAAAAAAACGACTTAAAAAAAAATATATATATCTATATATTTCATGATCCAATGATCGGATCTAAACCAAATTAGTATGGGACCACCTCTGAGGCACTACCTTTCNAAAAAAAAAAATATTCCGACGAACTGATAACCTCCTCCTTTTTGGAAGTCGGTTAAAAAACGGCAAAAATTGCTAACGTTTTTTTTTTATAAAGTTCATGACATATGCTTAAAAAATCTTTAATTTAAAAATGAGATCTAGTTATAATATA
Organism: Rhagoletis zephyria; assembly: GCF_001687245.7. Lineage (NCBI taxonomy): Eukaryota > Metazoa > Arthropoda > Insecta > Diptera > Tephritidae > Rhagoletis > Rhagoletis zephyria. The sequence goes on along the minus strand of NW_016164538.1, from coordinate 21,102 downwards.
GTTTTTAAAACCAAAAACGAATATAATGCTTTCAGAGTAATAATAAATAACAAAAATTGCTATGATAGTGATGTACAAACAATTTTCGTTGAATTGAAGGAAAAAAATCTTTCAGTATTGTAAAGTGTAAAATATTAATCATTAAGGCGTTTACACTGTTCAACTTTTATTTATTTGCTCAAAAGGACGTTCCTCAAAGGAGGACGGTTGGTCAGCCCACCGGAAATCAAGCACAGGCTATTATAACATAACATGTCAAAACCGTCAGGTAAGTATGATATTTTTTGTCAAATTTTTAACAAGTCCTACTGGCCCAGCAGTTTTTATTTACCAATGAAATCCAGAGTACTTTTCTGTCGATTGGCACAGGCGGTGGCGGACCCAAGTAGGGGAAATTGGGGAAACTACTTGTAGAACAACTCGAGCAAAGTTCAAACTGTGAGCGTATATCAAAGAAACTCGAAAACTTACTTGCGGAGCGCGTATATGTAACTCGAAGTGACTTCGAGAAGCTTGGGGAACAAACTAACGAATGGATGCTTTTGAAAATTTTAATTCATGGAAAAATTGTATCAAATTTTCTTGAGTTTGAAATTTTATCTGTTTGTTAAGCTCGAAGTATTATGTTATTTAAGTCGAATTCACTGAATTTTCAAAATTTTGAAATTATGTACCTAATTATCAATTTTTACTTTTTTTGTTATAATTTCGAATTTTTATTATTTTACACAGTTGAAAGTCACAGCAAGTTTGAATATTTTCGCAGGTTCAGAAAACAACGAAAGCATGATAAAAATATAGTAAGGTAGAACCGCTGAGAGTCACTTTTAAAATTCTTGACGTTTCCAAACAATTTAATTTTTAAATTTACTCACAAACTCACACACACATTTTCATTTTCAATCTCAAGCAACAACAATTTCGAACAATTTCAATTTTTTATTTTCACTTTTATATGATTTTAAAATGTTGGCAAACTTCAAAAAAAAAAATCATGGCCGACAAATTGAGAGAACGGTTCTACCTTGCTACGTTTTTATCATGAACGAAAGTTTCAATATTTTGAGTTTTATAATATTATGAAATTTCTTGAGATTTCTTATTTTTAGGAAAATTTCCAAAAGTTCAAAAACTATCGAAATCCGGGAGATTCTAGAAATTTTTGGTAAAATGAGAATATTTTGAAATGAACAAAATTATTGAGGTTTTAGAAATTTTATTTATTTTCCAAAATTTTGAGAATTTTATTTATCCTAAATTCCATCCTAAAATGTAAAAATATGAAACATCACAAATTGTCGAAAAATTCTTATGTTCATGTACTTGTGTGTAAAAAATAGAAAATTCTTAGAATTCTAAAAGATATTAACATTTTGAAAAATTCCAAAATTGTTCCACTTTTCTGGACTTTTCAAAATTTTGTATTGATATAACAAAGTTTAAAAATTTTAAATTTTTTGAAAATTTTGAAAACATCAACGTCCAAAAATTTTTTAAATCTTCAAGAATTACGAAATTTTTTTAAATTTTCAAAAACGACGGAATATGGAAATGTTTTCAACATTCGAAAACTTTTAATTTCGTTTGATCAATTTTGTATATTCGACACTTTTACTTAGAAAAAATTTGTTAGAATTCCTACAATTCTCAAAGTTTTTGAAAAATAAAAAATTTCTAGAAATCTAGTATTTATCATTATATTGAAATATTGGGATTTACTAAAATTTCTCAAATTCACAAAGGTTTGAAAGTTTAGAAAATTTTGGAATTCCACTCAAGTTATTAAAAAGGGGAAACTTCAAGAAATTAAAAACTCTCAAAACTCTAAAAATTTTATTTATGTATGTAGTTAATTAAAGAAAGTGTTTAGATTGCAAAAAGCCTTTAGTTGCTGAAAGCCGCATTTGCAAATTTCGGGTGGAGTGGAATCGTGCGCATATGAGCCCATCAGAGTGGCGCCGTTTCACTGATTTAGACATACTTATGTATATTCAATGTACGTTGGGTGGCTGCGAGTACCAAAATAGCGACTCTTTGCTGTTCACCGCTAAATATGTACATATGTAAACGTAAATACATTAAACCGGGTTGGTCTTCAAACTTAAGAAAAGAGCTTTGGAAGTAAGCTTTCAACTTTTAGAGAATTTTGGTATAAGCATTAGTACTTAAATAAATATATACACACATCCACGCATTCCTGTATCTTCTTCCGCTTCAACACGAATCGAGAATCTTCTATAACTTGTCGAATAACTGCTAGCGTTACTTGTGAATGACTAAAATTTATCGATATTCTAATTTTATAATATAAATTTTTTTTTTATATGAATACGTCACATTTGAGGAAAAATACAAGACAAATTACGAGAAGCAGCAAACAAGACTACGTACACTCTACTTTAGTTAATCTGCGCATCAATTAACTCGTTTATCGGAACTGAAGATTTGAATAACAAGGAAGCGAAATCATCAGCAAGAAGCAGGTAAAGCTACATACAAAAAAGAATTAAAATATAAAATAAAATAAATAATAAATTAGATAGTTGCGAGCGCCAAACTACGCTTCGTGATATCATCGGCGATACATTACACAGGCCAACAATTTTAAATAAAGTTTTTGGTGCCGAGGTTTCTTTAGTGACTTGTTATGAAGTGTGGATTAGGAACGTTAATCCCGGGATCCCGGACTTTTTAAGGTCTCGAAAATCCCGGAATTCTTGGCAAGTAATCCCTGGATTTTCGGGATTTGTAATTTGCACTGATGGCAATAATATAATCTCCTTTTCTTGACCGGTATTGGCTATATTTCTTTGTTTATTTAATAATTAATTTTTTTTTTATAAATGTCTAGCTCATTATATATATATATAACACCGCGCGATAGTAAATTTTAAACACAAATATCGATATATTCGCAAAACCATGGACCAAATATGGTAAAATTGCGAAAGGTCAGAAAGAAGAAATAAAAACGCAACTTTAAATAAAAAAGTAGGTTTCAAACCCATTTATAATTGCTTATTGCATGGTAGGAGATATTCTCAAACAAGGCAGAATGGTTTCGTCAGGAGAAGGAAGTGGTTCACCGATACAGGAAAAGCGTGACGGTTCCGCCAGCTCAGTGAAGAAGAGGAAGTCACAACAAGGAAGTTGTCATGGCAAGCCAGGTAGTGTTTCCGGCAGGCCACTGAACGACGTTACAAGGGGGATACGCCGGTAGCCGGAAATGGAGGCGGCTGTGGTAGAAGTGAACGCGTTTCCAAATATCCAGTAAAAGGTCGTGTTCGACAGAGGATGCAAAGGCAAGCATTAAAGCCTGAGGCCCGGGATGAGGTTATACATGTCCGGTTAATGAAACTGTCCCGGCGTAAGGGCGAGATGCGGAAACACTAGGCAAGTTTCAGCGCGAGGATCCGGGTTTAGCAAGATGTGCTAAACGCAGTGCAGCTCGAGGATCGAAGCGTGGTCAGTCATGGACAGAGGAACCGGAATAAATCCGGCGAAAAGGGTGCCCATGAGAATAGACATGGTCTGGTCACCACCAGAAGCCGGCAGAAGCACAGATATGTGAGATGGTGCACTACCGGAGATATGCCGGAAGCAATGCCTAGTAACGCATCGAGCCGAGAGCGTCTTTAGGAAGGCGATTTGGTATTGAAGTACAAGCCTCAACCCCAAGAAAGGCTTCATATCCAAACAACGACATAATAGAAAGCGGCTGAACGATGCAGTGTATCGAATCCGACTATTGGGAGACCGAGAACCAAGATGATGGTGGTCTACTTGGGAGCAGCAAGTGTGTCTGATCGGCACTAGAAAATGGCAGACTTTCGAGGAATGACGTAGAATATTCGATAGCGAGAAACGTCAAGTGGATGAATACTGCGAAAAGCGAGAGAATGTGTGATAGACGCCAGAACGTTCTAGAGTTGCCAAAAAAATCTAGATAGCAAAAAGGTTCTGCTTCCGCCGAATATTAAAATATTGCCGATTAATCGGCAAACTGAAGCCGAATAATCGGTCGGACTCTAATACACATGCATATGTTTGTATGTTTGTATGTACATAGGTATGTATGTCTCTGTTATTCACTTAACATTTTTTTCGGTGGTTAAGGTATTGAAAAAAACGGTGGTCTATGATTTCAGACGTGTACCCAGGTGCTGAACGTCGCACAGTGTGACGACCCCATATAAACTGCGGGAAAATATGGTAAACGTGCGCCTATTAACTGAAACTTGCTCTTTATACACTTGAAAGCGACGTATTAATTTTGAGCCAATTTGACAACTATATGTTGAAGAGGGTTGGCACCTGTTTGAAAAGTCGAATTTAATTAAGGAAATATTGAAATATCGGCATCAAAATATTCATCGCGCTGAGGAGAAGGTTTATAGCTTTATATATTTTGAAGAGGGTTGGCACCCCTTTGAAAGGTCGGGTTTATTCAAATTATAAAATAATTTTTTTTGAAATATGAGTATCAAACGAATTAATATTAAGAAGTTTTTATTTTTGAGATATTTGAAGAGGGTTGCCAACTATATAAAAAGTTAAATTCAAGTTATTGAAGAAATTATTCCAATATAGGTATCAATCGAAATGGCCTCGCTTTATTTCAAAATTATACGTAGGAGGGTTTCCACCTGTTAAAAATTGTTTGTTAAAAAAAATTAACCTTGATTTGAGGGAGCGAGGTAATTGAAATATGTATGAGAATATGGGCGCCAGAATAAAGAGGCGTGGCACATACCATTGACGTAAATTTGTTTATCAGTTATTTACCCTGAACGATGCCGGGTACCCTGCAGTTTTATATAGTTACTAAAAAAATCTTTGAAAACGCAAGCAACTTAAAAAATTATAAAGGTTATAATTTTTGTCTAAACCACTGCTCAAATGTAAAAAATTCAAATAGTGAGGATTTCTAGTTTTGACCTTATTCACCGTAACATAAAAATATGTCAAAATTTTACTAAATATCAATAATAACTAAAATTATTTTTATTATTAAAGTTTGGAATTTTTATACAGTTTGAAAAGGTGCTGTGCTAAAACAGTTTCGAGTGTAAACGGAAAAGAAATTAATATATATTGTATGTGAATTTAACCAGTTACATAGTGCGTTGTGCACACAGACAACCAGCAGTTAAAAACAGTAAATCGGAGCCATAAAAAAATAACAAAAACTATACTGCCACAAAAGAGCTGCGCGCGCACGTTTTTGCCCGGTTCACCTATCATGTGTGTGTTAAACTGCTTACAAATCAACATAAGCTTGATAACACACATGTATGTACAGTATGGGTCATATCTATAGCACCCCATTTCAAAGTGATTTTGTTTGCAACGTGTTTATTTATTTATTTTACAAAACCCATATAAACCCAAGTTTAAAACTTTGTAGAAAGCTCCAAAAAAAAATGCCAAAAATTTGTCCCCAAATTTCAAAACTTTTTTGAGCATACAGTTTTAGTGTAATAATGTCCAAGATTCAAATGGCTAAAAATTACCGTTGATTTTTAAATTTTTTTCTTTTAGTTTTTTACAAAGTTTTAACCTTGGGTTCTTATAGTTTTTTTTTAGAGAATGAACTGTATTTCAATCGAAAAATGTTAAAAATAAATAAATAAACATAAGTGGCAAAAAATATGACTTCGAAATGAGGGTTCTATAAATATGAACGATACTGTATGTATGTAGTTAAACATTAATACAAATGGATAGCGGATATAAATGTAAGTAAGTGCATTTAAATATTTTATTAATCATTGTCTCTTTTGGTCAAGCACCATTTGTTGTTGCTGTGGCTCACTGAATGCAACATTTTTTCTTGTGGCGTTTTCTTGATTTTTCGGCTACTAGATTTTCGGTCAAAGTCAATGTCAATGCAAAATCAATGAAGGTGTTTTATTCGTAACATCTATCCACATACTCGTACCTCGATCAGATATTTCGCTAACATTGAAAATGGAAGCTAATAATTACGGTTGTTCGCACAAAAAACAAAAAAAAATTTTAACTGTTGGTTGCTGTTTTTATTGACATCCATTAAATGAAGAGCCGCCATATTAATTTCGTCCATCATTTTATGGGTGTCAGAAGAAAAAAATAAATTTTATTAATTAACAATATCCAAGTAAACTATAAACTTTACACATTTGAATATTTTATGCACTTTAACCAATTAAATGTGATGAAATATAGAGTATTTAGTAGAAAAGAGGGGGCCGATAAAACGACCCATACAACAATCGACGGGATAATAGAAGGTTGAATAACCTGGCGGTTGTCTTGCTCCCGCTCGCTGCCTTAGCCTACACTGAGAGAAATAATGCATAGTAAAAATAAATACTTTATATTTGTTTATCGTTTAAAAATGTGTTTATTTAAAAAAAAAAACATTTATATATCTGGCTGTAGCTGAGTGCTCAAAGATGCTTGCCACAATTTTTTAATATTCCGAGAGGGTCAGGGTTCGGATTCCACTGCAGGCAACATGCAAATTAAATGTTTTTTCACGGATGCTTTTTCAGAACGAACGCGGTCATTTGAATATGTGCGTAATTGAATTGAATATTTACTTTAACATTTTTCCCCTCAGTGTATGTTACTTTCTTTTCTATTAATAGATTCTTCTACTTTTTTGCATAGTAGGTATTTAGCCTCTTTAAATCAGCTGCGGTGTTCGCAATCGCCAACGCGCAAAGCCCCGTAAATTTCGCGCAGAATCTCTCTCCCCAAAACTCTAACAGCCGCTTCATCAGATGTTTGCATTGTCCATGCTTCCGCGCCATACACCGGTAAAGGCATGGTGAGTGACTTATAGAGTGTGATTTTTGTACGACACGGCAGTCGGAAAACTTAAACGTAATATTTTTTCAATCTTTAGTAGTCATTAAGTTTCTCAACCAAACGTTAGGACGACCGGTGGATATGCGTAGAGTACGATTTATTAAAAATACTATTTAACTGGTTTGAGTGTATAGGACGCATAATAACGATAACTTGATGGACTCAATGTAGCCTAAGTAAATATGTTAATCTTTTCTTCGCACTTCCGACACAAATAAAAGTAATAATATTTACATACAGATTAAGGTGAGGCCGAATCAGTAATCAAAGTTCGCAATCCAGTTAGACGAGACATAGCAGTACATTTGGATTTCCGAGTTTGCTGTTGTTTAAGGTCAACGAAGTAAAAGAAATAAGAAGCAAAACGTAAATATTTGTTTTGTGAAAACGTTAAAGAAACCTCGAAGAGCTAATAAGTCACTGGGATGATGACGAAGTCTGATAAAACGAACTGATTGACCCTTAATGTCAGCATCACAAACCAACGCAGGGTCACTTTTGCAAGGAAGTGCTACTTTGGACTGAATAGACAATTCAGGAGTAAAGTCCTCTATCGACGCACGAATACCGTTTAGGTATTTGGTGCAGAAGCATGGACAATGACAACATCCGATGAGGAGTATTTGAGAGAAAGATTTTTTAGAGGATTTACGGGTATTTAAGCATAGGCGACGGCGAGTGTCGCGGACGATAGAACGATGAGCTGTATGACTTTAAGCAGTGTTTGCATTATTCAACTTTGCGTTCAACAATTGCGTTCAACTCAACGCAGGGTTGCACGAAAAAAAAGTTGAATGGCTAAATGTTGGCTGGCGACCAACTTTGTTGAAAGCGATTAGTTGAAAGGCCATTCAACCAAAAGTTGAATGCAAAGTTGAACAATGCAAACACCTTTTTATGGCGAATATTTTGATATTTTTTCATATTTTGATATTTTTAGCCATTCAACTTTTTTTCGTGCAACCCTGCGCTGAGTTGAACGCAAATGTTGAACGCAAAGTTGAACAATGCAAACACACTTTTAAATTACAGCAGCTCCTTCGGCTTGGCCATGTCTTTCAATGGATACCGATGCGCCAGCTGTGAAAGTATTCTACTCGGAACCCGCTGGAGTTAGCAGAGGAAGAGCGAAACCACCACTGCGATGGAAAGACCAAGTGGAGAGGGACTTGTCTTCAACTGGCATTTGCAATTGGGGTCAGTTGGCACAGCAGAGAGACGACTGGCGTGCTTTGCTGAACTCGGCCAAAATCGCTTACGCGGTTACAGCACCAAAGAAGAATAAAAATAATTTATTGGGCCTTATGAATAAAAAACTAAGCAATTGCTTTTTTTTTAAATTTCAGCCCTTTTACTCGATGTATCCAAATGTAAATGTATGCATATTCATAAGGCTCAATTTCTCAACAGTCCTTTCAAAATGTAGGCACAACTTGAGTTCTTTTCTAAACAAAATCTTATATTTTTCTTAAATTTTTAAAACAAATACTCGTACAAATAATTTTTTATGCTTGTATTGTCGGCATTAAACTTTTAGGGCAAGCCTCTCTTTTCGAATTTAAGATGAAGATATACAGTCAACGTATTTCCGCACGTATTTTATTTGTATACATATGTACATATGTATGTATATAACTAATTATGTATGTATGTACGTATGTATGTTAATTACGGGAACTCCTTACACATGTATTACGTACATGTGCATCTTCCGCTTAATACATTTTTTTTTTATTAAGCCATAACCATGGGGGCTATCTAGGCAATATTTCTTAAAAAATTAAATAAATAAAAACAATTATTTAACACCATTTCGCAATTAAGTTATTTACAACACGTACAGTTTAAATATATTATCACAGCCTTGTGTGCATCTACTTAATTTTGCGCTTTTACTGTAAAGCCATTGGCTCTACTTGCGTATGCAAATACTTGAACAGATTAAAAGTAAAAATAAAGGGTTTGCCAATCAGAGCGGGTAGATGTTGAAATCGAATTGGACAAACGAATTATTTACTTATTTAAAAGGCCCAGTGACTCAAAAAAATGACCTCGTGTTAATTTTTTTCTAAATATTCGTAATGTTTTTTAGCTAATTTTTTTGTTATTTTTTGTAAAAATACCGCCCATGCTTCAACCACCACCATATAAATCACAGTTTAAAATTTTATAGAAAGTTTAGGAAAATTCAACAAATTTTCATCAAAATTTCAACTTATTTATCTGAATCTTTAGAAAATTTTTAGGTATGCAGTTTTATAGCCCCGATAATTTTACTCTAATAAAGTGCAAGCTTCGTACCGCTAAAAATCCCGTTTATTTGTGAGAATATTTTTTGGGGAATGGATTTTTGCACTTTTTTCAACATAATCAAGAATTTCTTATTAAATAAAGTGCGAAAGACGGTTAGCAACAACATTTCAAAAAATCAACGCCAGTTTTTGTAAATTATACTTGTTATATAAAAAATCGCAAAAGCAGTCTCAAAAAAAATAAAAATTCTGAAAAATCAACGCGATTTTCAGCCGGTTAAAACTTCCACTTCATTAGACTAAAATTGTATGGGCTATAAAACTGTATGCTCAAAAATGTTGTAAAGATTCAAATTAAAAAGTTGAAATTTTTATAAAAATATGTTGAATTTTCCTAATTATTTTGTAAAGTTTGAAACTGTGACTAAATCATGGTTTTGATTAAAGCTTGGACGGTGTTTTTGTAGAAAAATAACAAAAAAAAATTTTTTGCACGGAAAACATTTCAAATATTAAAAAAACAAATCAACACGTGGTCATTTGGTTGAGTCACTGTATTTGTGTTACATGTGGACTATAGTATAGCTGAAGTATCCGCCGCAGTTTCTCACGATTGCATAGTTCTGAACGGTATATTTTTCAATCACTCTGTTGGAGAGAACCGGCTAAGTTCAAGCAAAGGTCTGGTTTGTATTGAATTTAAGGGTTCCGGTCGATTCTGGTTATCGGCATGGAGATAATGCGACTTAAGGAAATTCTACAGCAAAAAAATTTTGCGGGATCGAATCGCTCCTACACGCAGAATGTCCGTTTGGGCCGCCCGCTGTGTGATACTGTCTTGCTTATCGCTGTGTTCGATTTGGTAGGGAGAAGCAGACGCTAGATATTTATGCATAAGGTAATTAAAGGACGGATCAAGAAGAATTGTGTGAGCAATGGACCCACGTACAGCGAAAAAAAAGAGGCTTTATTTTCTGTGTTAGTCAAACAGACATTGAAGCCTTACACTGACAAATACACAATGCAAAGTCAACGGCTTATATCTCTAGAACAGAAAGCTCATCATTATAGAATTTATCTCATACTAGTTTGCGCTTTATTTTAATAACACACAACAAATTCAAAGATAAAGTGTGAAAGCGTAACAAACAAACAAACTCACTTTCGCATCTATAATATTAATATATATATAATATAAGTAAAAATATGTATGTATGTATGTATGTACCCAGTCGGAAAAGTAGTAATGCATTACATGCGTTATAAATAATATAATGTATTTCTTATGAGTTAACGATTATATTACTGCTAACTATGTAATCAGCATTCTAATGTATTCAAAAAGTTCAAGAAAATCCGTTTTAAAACAGATTCATTTCTCGATACTAGGTAATGCAAAATTGAATGCCCTCCCACGGAGGATTCTTGGTCCTCCTTTACGAGAACAAACACACATCTAATGTCCCACCCCACCACATATAAGAACTATGACGGCCTTACAGAATTGGCTTGCATGACATTACGTCAGAAAAGTGGTTTGTACCCGGATGAGCTCATAACTGGGCTTATGTGAGGGGGAGGGGGGTACTAGCTCTACTAAACTTCGACACTTTACTATACAAAAAGGTGTTTCGAGGGCTTATATTCAATAACCTATATCTGCACTTTTCACAAATATGAGATTCTGATATAAAAATCCAACCAACACTAAACTGTCATCGATGATATTAATGCTGACCTTGTCTACCGCTTGACCGAAGAATTTACTATTAAATCGCTAAGTCAGAAGTAACATCAGTGATGACAGGTAGTAAGCCCCACATGGTTTCTAACATCGCAAAGTAGTTTTTGTAAAAATTGCAGATAGAGGGTATTGATGAATATAAGCCCTCGGTTTGCTTTGCAACACTATTTTGGCAATGGCCAACGCAAAATCGCCTTTAAGGTGTTGCGAAGCGCATGACGGGCGTTTGCTAGTTTCTCATAATTAATCGAATACTTAGTGCTGATGCATACCCACTAATGGGGTTTCCCCAATATAAGCTACCGGCTTTTTAAACACTTACAATATATAAATATTTGTAAATTATGTAAATTTATGGATTTTACAAGAAAATGCATTTTTGTTTTGGCTTCGGTGTTCGTTGCGGTTGCCGTTGCTGCTAGTGTGTTTTTTTTTTATTTGTTTATCCACTACTAATTTCGGCTATGACCGCGTTAACAAAACGTGGTCTTTGACTTCAGTCAAACTATCGAACGTTTGCAGCAACAGCGTCATAATTAAGAAAAAAAATCAAAATCTCGATAAAAACGGCTTAAAGTTGACAGTTTACTTACGCTTACTGTTCAAAAGAGAAAAATAAAATGATTGTAAGCTCAAGAAGTAAAAACTACTGCATTGCTGCGATGGAGCTGTCGGGCACAGTGGTACCAAATAAACGATTGTGGAAGAGTTTAAAGATCTCGTAAACGGTTAGCCCAATCATTTGGCATAATGAACCAATTACTTAATGCGAATTAAAAAGAAATTGGAAAATCAAAACTTATTTACATTTATGGAAATTTAATTTTTAACCCATTATATCCCAGGATAATGTTTTCATAAAAGTGACGGGGAAACCGATAAAAAATTAATTACCAAAAAGTTGGTTGTTTAATTTTATCATTACAACAACAGTTTATACCAGCAGAAAAAAACAATTAACCCTTGTAATATATAAGTAGAATAAGTAGAATTGGATTCTGTTAAGACTCGTTTATTTTTTTTTTAATTGTCAAAGAAAAAAATATTGTAATAAGTGAAAATAGGTATACAATAAATAAATTCTACCTTTTTATAAGCATAACCATGAGAACTATATGTATAATAACTAAGCAATATAATAAATTAACATAAAGTACTCATGTCACTCGAAGCATTAAACTTAAAATCAAATTTAATTTTGTTTTGGCTTTTAACATTTTTTTAAAATTGGTTTTCGTTTGTTTTTTGGCCAAATAACAATTATGTATAGTACATTTCACAATTTTATTCAGCTTAAGGCCGTTTTTCATGAAAAATGTTTTGGAAAAACAACAACGATTTTGAAAGGGATGCCACCTTCGTAAATATTTAAACTCCTTTTGAAACTATAAGTTCATCGAAATTTTAAAATATTAATGCCAAACGAACGACATGTAGGAAAATTTTTATTACGAAAACATTTTTAATAGGGTTGCCACCTATTTAAACGGTCGAAATCAATTTTAATAATAAGTAGAATGAGCTATGGGTGGCAAAGAGGTGCATATAAGAAATTTTTGTTTCGAAATTTTTTTTTTAAAGAGGGTTACACTAATTCTTCTTCGATTTTTTCTAGAGAGTAAGTAGCATCCAAAGAAATTATATAACCCCTCTTGAAATCAGATAATCAGAGAAAATATTAAAAAAAAAATTGTTTTTTAATTTTTAAACTTTCTGAATTTTTTACGCCCGGGGGAGCCCATAGTGTGGCGCAGTGTCCACTTTTTGCCGGCTTTACCTAACATATGTGTATGTATATATATACATATGTATCGATTAACGCGTAGTTAGTCACACTGTAAATGTACATATCGTCGCTTAAAGTACAAAACCGCGTAACGTCGTTCTGCATCTCGTAACTGACACTTGTGCCAAAAAAGATATTTGCTCACCGGAGGCACTTCACATCAAGACGTTATTGATTTATGCTTAAATATCTATACTTAGATGTAAGAAGGCGAGATAATTAGGGATAAAAGAGAGAACCGTTTTGAAATAGGACTACAAAAGAGGTTTCTCATTTTCCTGATACGCGGTTTTGCACTTTAAACGACGATATGTACATACATACATACATAAATAACTAAATGTAACTTTAAGTGTATGTATGTATGTCAGTAGATTTTAAAATTTTATTAAACGTTGTCTCTCTTATTTAGTCAAACACCATTTGCTGCTGCTGCAACTCAATGAATGCAAAATTTTTTCTTACTGCGTTTTCTTGATTTCTCGGCTGCTGGATTTTCGGTCAAAGTCAATGTCAATGCAAAATCCATGAAGGTTTTTTCTTCGTATCCTCTATACACACATAGGCACTCTCACCTCGATGTGGTAAATATTTTGGCTAGCATTGAAAATGGCAAAAGCTAATAATTACGGTTGTGCGATAGATTAATAAAAAAAAAAATGCTGATCAGCAAAGGCTGCTGTTTATATTTACATTAAATAAATAGCCGGCATATTAATTTGGGCCATCAACTTTATTGATGTCACAAGAAGAAAAAAACACGAATTTTTTTAAAGCAACAATATCCAAGTAAACTATAAAATTTGCATATTTGAATATTTTATGAATTTTAACCAATTAAATGAGAGGAAATTCATACAGAGCTGTAGAAAAATTAGGAAGGGCCGGCTATAACGATAACTTGACCCAATGTAGCCCGAGTATGCTAATGTTTTGTTTGATACATACATATATTTGCACATAAAATTTAGACTCTTACACACTTCCGATAAAAAAACGAGCTTTAGTAAATATATATGTATGTATGTACATATGTACATACTCGTACATGCAGATGAAGGTGAGGCCGAAACGGTAATCAAAAGTTCGCAATCCAGTTAGGCTGGACATGGCAGTATTTCGATTTCCTAGTGCGCTGTTGTTGAAGGTCAGTAAAGTAAAAAAAAAAAGAACAATAAACATAAAGCACAGCGTAAATATTTATTTTGTGAAAAGGGTCAAGAAACCTCGATCAATAGATGAGTCACGTGCCAGAGGTGTTGGTGAGTGCTATGAGGTAACAACAACAAATATGACCAAATCATATACTGAAAACCTGTTATGGTATCAAAATGGTGTTACATCAAACAAACGAAAAGATTTGAAGCGAAATAAATTAGGAATGATTTTTTTGCTAAACAATTTATTTTTAGGAACACACATACATACGTACAGTTGAATATTGATAAAGATGTTATTGTAATTAAGCATACACGATTTAGGCACAGGTTTGATTAGTAGGTAGGTATCCCTCTTCTTTTTTATACCCAAGCACACTTGTATATCAACTTTTGTTTGTGTTGGTTGTGTTTCTCCGACTGGGTGGGAAGAGGATTTCTTTCCGTCATCTCTTGTCAGATTTGATATGGAGACAAGCCTTGCAAAGTGTCGTTTAATCGTTCGATTCGTAGAGAACGAACAATGACACTGAATATGGAACTATGTTTTAGTTGATAGATTTTTTTTCGTATTTTTTTTTATAAAAATATAGTTAATTTTATAACATAAAGAAATTCAATAAATTAAAAAAAAAAACAAAAAAATGTATCTAAATTTTCTACTTTTTAATCAGAATTTTTGAGATTTTTTTCGAAGGCGTTACGCATTACGAAAACTCTACATACTGAGGATCGAAAGCGTGCGCTATTCAGATGACTGGGAGTGTACCTACGTTGATGTCAAAGTGCCCAGATTTTATATTTTTAGTCATATTTTAACCCAAAAATTTGATCATTGTAAAGCTTTGGAAAATAAAAGGTGTGTTAACATAAAATATTTCAAATCGGATAGTGATTACACGCATTTGTATAGCGGTAACTTTCATCAATAAACCAAAAACTGTACCTTTAATGAATTCGTGCACCGGGTATGAAAATTCTCCACTTGTACTTTCTACGTTCTGGCATTTGTTATATTGTTATGTTCGTAACATCTAGAACTAAATGTTGTTTATAAAACAAAAAAAAACTACATTCATACAAATGAGCATGTCCAAATACATACATACATGCATACATAAAGATTTATATACGTACATTTGTATGCTAAAACATACAAAGATAAATTTAGCATAATTTAATGATTGTTAAAAGTTACTTCCGAAGGGCTAGTGGCCATCACCCTGCCAATGTACATATGTATGTATGTATGTAGCCCTCGCTAAATTCTTGTTCTTCTTGTTCTTTTTTAGCGCATTTAATTATGTACTACTATTTAAACTTCTAATTTCTGAAATATATTTTTAACGATTTCGTTAATTTTAAAACTTACATGCCTAAAGCTTAACTAATTTTTAAACTTCCGTATATTTGAAAATACATATCCATTTACAAGTAAGTAAACAACTAGATTCTTACATTAAAAAAAAAAATGAATTTTTTCTACGGAAGTTAGGGATATTTCAAATATTCCGTCCTTAAGGCCAGTATGCAGCTAAAGCTCCATAAAAAATGACGTACAAGAAATGGCTAAGAAATTGTCTTGTGTCAAATAATGTAGGACAGTACACAGTTCTTAAGAAATTTGCTACGCTTTCTACTACGGGTTTCTAAAAATGTTTGTAAAAAAAAGAGCACAAGGCAAACCATGTTTGCAACAGAAATATATACCCGTTCCATTATATCTTGAGAAAAGAGTGAGGCAACTGGCTGTGGAGCAAATGGTGATGCATCAGATGTCAAAATTCCTTGGACACACACACACACACACGAAATAATGGAAATTTTTTCTGGACCGTTTTCGTAAGAGCTGCATACTGACCTTTATCGGAGCGCACTCCTCAGAATTTTCATTTTCTGTCCACTATCAGATATTTTCGATAGTACTAGCTTATACTGAAAGTAATTCCTATAACTCAAGGCCCCTTCCATACAGATTGGAATTTTCATAATACATACATATCTCTGGAAGTATTTGTGGGAGATAACTGTAACTTGGTATGGAGCCATGTATGTGAAGTCAAATTCATTCTCACAGAGAAAAATGGACGTTTATGGAAGTTTCATATTGCATATCTCTTCAAATATTTGAGGTAAAGTACTCAAGCTTGGTATGGAAGTACATATGTATGTATGTATGTTAAACTAATCCCATACTCATGGAGACAAATTTGAGTTGTTGGACAAGGTGGTGTGGCAACTCCCATCCAAATTGATTTTTCTATGCTGCATATTTCTGGAGGTGTTTATTGCAGAGGACTGGGACTTGACACCGAGATGTGTGTAGAAAATTAATTCAAAACTTATGGAAGAAAATAAGGGTTATCAGAAAAGGAGGCGTGGCACTTCCCGTACAAATTGAAGTTTACTTGCCACATTTCCCTGGAAGGGTTTGTGGAAGAATATTAGAACTTGGTATGGAGTTGTGTATGCAAAATTTATCAATCGCTCATGGAAAAAATGTGAGTGATTAAAAAAGGAAGCATGTCGCCTCCCATACATACAAAAACTTTCGTAATGCACATTTTTGGAAGGATAGAAAATCTTTGGAAGTATTTTAAATTTGTTAATAGAAGAGGGAGAGCCGGCTTCGGCCTTATAATCTAAAGCTATCATGATGTATATATACCTCTTGAGGCATTTAGCTACAATACCTTAAATCGGGATTAACAGAATGGGCACAGAAATAAAATATAACATCATTAAATAATTTTTCATATTTGTGTAAAAACGTGGGGTGAAACACGCGGGTATAAGCTAGTACATACCTATGTAGGCATAGTGCGGCGGATTAAAATCGGCGCCAATCAAGAAGACGAAGAAGAAGTTAGAATGATAAAACTACTTTACTAAGGTAAATTTGCGGAGGGCCAATGCTCACCGAAAAAAGTGTCGATAATAATAATTACTATTTACTCATTCCGCAAAACAGTTTTGATATAAAACTAGTAATGACAAATCGCGAATTGGAGTTTTTTCATCTTAGCATGGGTTAAGCAATTATTTCATATCAAATTATATTATAAATGTATACCAAATCAAATATATTTAACAGCTGTATTTGTGCAAATGTAGACATTTACTTACTTATATACATACACATGCACCTGCGTGCACGTAATCGAAAAACAGGATCTGTAATAGCAATGTGGAAGTAATTAAGAATTCATTTAATCACTTCAATCTAGGCCCAAAAACGGATTTCAATGAATACTCAAGAAAAAAGTGCGTCTTAATAAATAATGCTACCCTGTCCACCTTTAATTCCACCTTTAATTTCACACTTTTAGTTCATACAGACTTGAAGCAGAAATATTTCAAAATGTATGAACTGAAGGTGGGAGGGGAAGTACATTTAATAAATAATTAAGCAAAACAATATCATATTATTATTATTTATTTTATTTCTGTATTTAAGCGTACATTTTCTTCCATATAAATACATGTACGGATATATGTAGATACTATGAATATTCTTAGCTCTTTGTAGGAATATACCTACGGGTCATTCCACACAATATTTACATCTCAATATTTTTTTGTTTTTGTTTGTGAAATATATTTTTTTACACACCTGCGTGCATACACTTTATGTATAAACGTTATGAAACTTTATGTATGCAGGTATGAAAAGACTCGAACATGGTATAGTTAATGAAAAAAGAAAAAAAATTAAATTTTTTATTGCAAAATGTTTTTTTATCTCAATCTATCTCAAACTCTCATGGAAAGCCGAGGTAATTACGCACACTTCGATAATTAACTCATTTTCTCTGACAAATAGTTAATTAACTGCAACTAATTGAAAAAAGATACTTTTCTGTGAGTTCAAAATATCGGGAATTTTTTTTTCGAGATTTTCGAATATCATGACGAAATAAAAAAAAATGGTGTCTTGTTTTTTCGATAAAGAATACAAACAAATTATAATTTCACCCAAAAAAAAAATATATTGAGGTGTAAATATTTTATGGAATGACACTTCATACTTATGTAGAAATGTATGTACATATATTTATATGAACGTCTTTGAGCGCGTCTTACGTGCACTACCTTCACGCTGCTCTTTACAATAATTGACTCTTATATACCTGGCTGAATATTTAGATTTAAATTAGTTTACAATGATTGATAAATACATATGATGTTATTGAGCCTGAATGCTTGCACATACATATATGTATGTATATTTTCATATTTCAATTTATATACATCAATATAAATATATGTCAAATCAACCAATGGTTGGAATCGAAAACGAAAAAAAATAAAAAATTGGTTCTAAAGTTAAAAAAGCGCTACATTAAAACTTAAATTTAATTATAAGTTTAATTATAATATGTATGTATTTAAAAGACAAATAAAAACTCAAAATACGTATTTGTATTTTGTATTTAAATAAATTTTTGACAGAGTATTTTGTATTTATATTTTAAATATATTTTTTAGCAGTATTTGTATTTTGTATTTTTAAAGATCTTTTTTTTCTTCATTATTCGTCATATAATAAAGTTATCCTTTATATTTATCTATATATATTATTATTATTTTTTTGCATTTGAAAATTCTCGCACTCGGTTTACTCACAATGCAAGAAGATCGTGCGAAGCGCAATACACAAGTTGCAAATTTACTCATTCTCTTCTCTTCACTTTTTCATTGCAAGAAATAAGAAGAATTTTTGAATTTTTTTTTTATTTGTTTAGAATTTTGTATGTACGAGTGATTTCAAAAGTATTTTCAAATGTATTACTATTTTCAAAATGGGTATTTTGTATTAAAATACATTTTGTAAAAGTAGGTTTTATTTCTATTTCAAATACCTGTTTTGTGAATTATTCATATTTAAATATTATTTTGCAAGCATTTTTAACACCTCTGCTTCTAGATCAGCTGGAGGTTTTGTATTAAAATATCTAGCCTTAAATTTGTATAAGTTTTTGCTTAAACAATTCCCTAAATTTAAAAATTTGAAATTTTTTTAGTTTTCGAACTTTTTTAATATATGTATATATTTTGCTTCTATAGCCGTTCTTTTAACTATAATAGTTTTTCAGTTATTCCAAAAACGAATTTGCAAAATCCCTCATATTAGTAAAATTTAGAGTTTTGCAAAAATTTTGAAAATAATTTAGTTTTTATTTTGGCAGAACTTCGTTGTATAACAAAGGAAAAGTTCTGAACAAAATTAATCCAAAGTAAAAATGGTCGATTCCAGCCATTAGTCGATGTGACATGGATTCCCCCATATGTGTATCTATACATAATCTGCTGCTGCGTTATATAACTAGTTACTAATATTTCAATTTACTTTTATTAATCTTTGCAAGCAAAAATAACTGTGAAAATTTAAGCTATCAAAATCTACTTTACTACCCGGTTTACAGCTGACCTTAACGGCTGTAATAGAAATCGAAAACCAAGTGGATATAATCCCTGCTTGTATGAATACGTACATATTTAAAAACAAGTACGTAAGTATGTATGTTCACAGTGTATTTTCATTTACAAAATTTAACTTAAATCGATTTGTTATTATTGTAATAGTGCAAAATGCTGTTAAACGAATATTGCAACGGTGGGCAAATACGTCTCTTTGCTTAGAAAACTTTCTCTTTACTTAATTTTTTTATTGAGGATATTCTCGAAATGGAAAGACAATACTTGAACATTCAGACGAGGCTGATTTGTAACTTTCAGTTAGACAAAACCTGTAAAGGGTCGCTTTACCCAAAAATTTTGTACCCAAAACATTACGAAACCCGTTATAAGCTTTAAAAATTTAAATAAAGGTTGCGTTTGCTTTTAAGGGGTCAATGCCAATGACTCCGCTCCATATTTTTGATGAAGCAGCAACAGTCTTGAAAGAGTTTTAACTGCAAATATGTTACGGTGGCGTTTGGAGGAAAATCACGGAGTTCTGACCCTTTGGTAGAAGAAATCTGCTTTGACAAAAAATTGAAGTTAAAAATTCCAGAACGGCAAATCTGGTAAAATAGACGCCCTTACCTTAGAAAAGTTAGAGGCAGCGAAAAAAAGCTAAAAAGAGTCAGCACTTTTATTTATGCAGCAAAATTTAACAGCACCTCTGCAAGTGCAACTGAATGGCACTCATTGAATGAGTTTCTAAATTCTGTTTCGCTAAAAACATCACAGTCCGCCATTTCTGATCTCTACCAGTACCATAACGTACGTGTTCAGATAAAGGTAAATGATCACTCGAGTCAAGCGGCATTAAATTATGCCACTTTCACAAAAAACAAAAACCGTTCCCAAGTATATGTTATAACTTAAATACACAAATGAAAAAGTATTGATCGCATTCAAAGCCGGGTCAATAAGTCATCGCAAGAACCTACGTATACCTAAATATGTACATACATAAATATACTTAAATATGTGTAAATATTTTTATAGTACGTGGTGCTAGATTAGCTATAATTTTTGTGAAATTCCATATGCCAATATGCAATAACGACACAATTCGAAATTCAGAAAATGAAAACTGTTTTGTCTCTAATCCTTGTCTTATCCATATCCAACCCTTACTAATGTGAGCAGTAAGGATAACTAAAGTGAGTTCTAAAGATTATACATGGATTTGAGTAGGATTAGAGACATGAACCACTTAAGAGTAGCAAGGGTATTTATTTTTCGAATTCTGAATTGTGTCGTTATTGCACAGGACCATCGATATGTTCATACTCATATTGAAAATAAAAGTATGTATTATGTACGTTTTGTGAACAGTTTGTTTCCTGCAGATTTTTCATAATCGGAATAGTATTTAAAACGCTTGCGAAATTTTAGTATTCAGAATAAGCGAAAAATTTTACTTCGTATTTAAATAATTGTAAATTTTTTTTTTGTCGCGGCGCACAGTGATCCGATTTCACCGAAACTTGACATGACACTTAGAAAAGCGAATTATGAAATTTGGTAAAAATGGAATAATTGCCACGCCTTCTACTCTTGTGGGCGGAAACATTAAATTTCATCCGATTTCGATGAAATTTAGTTTGTGCTCTCTCTTTTATTAGAAAACCCTAAATATAAAATATGGTGAAGATTGGATCACTACATCGTCCAAAAGTCACAAAAAATGTGGGCTCAGTCGTTAAATGTGATGGAATTTTAGTTAAAATTTTTTTCCTGCTTTCACTCTTAGAAAAAAAGGTTATACTATAAAATGGCTTAGGTGTAAATACTAACTTTTTTCCCAATGTTTAGTGAGATTTTTTCATTGTTCGAAAAATTCTTTCGCGAAAT
>NW_016164537.1:22042-31099 GCF_001687245.7 Rhagoletis zephyria | reverse complement strand
TAATAGAGGCTTCGAAGTATTAAAAACATGCTGTGAAATAATATTAGTTCTTATTCCAAAGAAATTAGACAGCTAAAATTTTAATATTACAACATTGGTATTTCTACTAATAGTTACATACATATCGTCGTTTAAAGTGCAAAACCGCGTAACTAAAAACTGGATTTGCTCACACAAGCTCTTGGTTCAAGTCTAATCCATTCGTCCTAAAATATACTTGATCCGATTGCTTTATAAAAAAGAGAACAAGTTTGAAATAGGAGTGTTTTTACTATCTAGAAAATAATTTATGCAACCTCACATACGCGGTTTTACATTATCTTGATACGCGGTTTTGCATTTTGTTGATACGCGGGTTTGTACTTTAAACGACGATATATCATTTGTTGGAGATATTTTAATGTAAATAAAAACACCTGTTGTGCCAAAAAGTTATTATTACATTTCATTACATAACACCCACGCTATACAACTGGCCTTCAGTATTTTCCTATAGTAAAATTAGAGCAGAAATTAAATACAACATCTTTCATAAATAATTTTTCATGTTTGTATAAAGACGTGGGGTGAAACCCGCAGGTAAAAGCTAGTATATGTATATATATATCAGTCTTTCTTAGTTTAAAAATTCATCTCTTACATAAATGAAAAAAAAATAGATCAAATTGAGTATATACAACTTTTTCATGCCAAGTATGAATAAATTCTCCAAAGGGCTAAAAAAAGGGCTAGGGGCAATTTTGAATTTATGTGGCCAAAAAACGTATGTGGTAGCTAAATCTAGCAACCAAAGGGCTAAAAACGGCAACACTGATCATAACGCGTGTCAGTTGGCGGTTGGTAGTACTTCAATCTTTTAGGAGCTTGCTGGTCATCTTCGCTAAAGGTGTTTGCGGAACGACCCCGTCGGTTTTCGTTGAAATGTTGAAGAAATTGTTGCAAGAGTATTAGCCAATCCTTTTCTAAAGGCAAGTAGGTCCATTTGGTCTTTCTTAGGTATATCATTTCTATCTGCATCCGCTTTATACTCGAACCAACTCGCCACTATTGCCATGTCAAAGAAATGCATAATAACTCGTAGGGTCCACTTTTTAGATTTTAAGAAAATACGGTAATACTGCAACATTTGATCAAGAAGATCTACGCCACCCATTCCATTATTATACAGCTGCACAACTTCAGGTCTATCAACTCAATATACCGCTTTTCTTATTTCTCGTATCGTTTTACTTTGTCTTTGATGCCAATTCCCACAAAGTTGGATGCTAAGTAAACTCCTTTGTTGTCGAACCATTTTGTGACAATAACTTTTCCATCTCGGCTTACCACTTGTTCAGCACAGCCGCGAGCTTTCTTTCGCATTACAGCATCTGTGGAGAGAGGTGGGTTCCGAAAGCGATTTATACGAATTGTGCCAGCTGCTAGAATTTTCCTTTTTATCCAAAATAGAAGAATACGTGGTGAAGAAATTATCTGTGTAAACTTGGTGACCAGTTGAATCTTGGGGCACTCTTTTTCGCAGCTGTAATGTGATGGAAGCACCAAAACCAAGTTTGTTGATAAGGCTTGGTTCAATTTCAGTGGATGAGCCCTGATAAGCAATGAAATCATACGGCATTCCACTTTTTCCACAAAGCACATAGAGTTTTATTCCCCATGGACAAGGTTTACCACGTATATACTGCTTCATTCCCAGGCGCCCTGTAAATGGTATAATCTGTTCGTCAACGCAAAGGGTTTCCCCCAACTGGTTCTCCAATAATCGTCTCCGAATCGCATCCATAATTGGTCTCACTCGATGAAATTTGTCATTGTTTTTTGGGGGCAGACAAGTATCCACTAAATGCAAATGTGTTCGTAGCACATAAAAACGATTTCGTGTCATATTACTAGTGAAAATTGGCAATGCTGTACCTTTCTCCCAGAACATTGCTACCCGCGGAATCTTCAATATACCCATCATACAATGTAAAGCGAATAGCCGAATTTCTCTTGGACTAGTTTGCTGAAAATTTGATTCTTTCTGCACACTATACAGATTAGTGAAATTGGAAACATCTTCAAAAAATTGGGGCGGTAGATATTTTTGAAAATATTCGTATTCACTTTTGACTGCTGTAGGCAATTGTACAGGCGGAAAAAACAAAAAATCAGCAATTCGTTCATTACTGCGGGAATGGCGCCACTGAACATCGATTTTCTCAGTAATATTTGCCAAATCATCGTTTCCTTCTGCTGCTTCTATTGGTGTACTTACTCTCTCACCTGCTATTGAACGCCATACTCTGACGGAGAAATATGAATTTTGTGCAACATTTTCTTCGCTCTTTGTTGAGGACGGTGTTGAAAAAGTCGTAACGTGTTCACGAACAGCTGGTGGAAGTTCATTTATTGGACTCAAATCACGTTCCTCCACATTTTCCTCAGTGCTGGTGTCGTAATTTTGAGCCTCATCTTCAATTCGCTTCTTACTAGTAAATTCCACTGAATCGATTTCATCACCTACCGATTCATCGTCGAGATCTGAAAACTCTTTCAGAAGGTCTAACATTTGGTTTTCAGTCAACGCTTTGCGTCTATGCATGATTCCCTATGCGTGGAAAGCCATGTTATTTACTCATAATTTACAACTCTTTACTACTCATGTCCATTACAAAGGACATCTGGCTTTTGGTGTCTAAAACACTTACCTGAAATTCGATCTACTTCTGTTTGCACTCGTTCAATGAGCAAAAATTAAGCGAAAAAGCACCGTTTACACAATTATTTACAAACACTTATTTAGGATATAAAATTTTCGAATAAACAAGCCAAATAATATTTTACAACCTTCCTCTTCAAAAGCCGGTACATTACTGGCAAAAATAAAACACATTTTGCAGAAATTGTACTTTTACGTCTTTTTCAAATGAATGTACAAAAAATTGTTCTTATTAAACTTTTATTGTATACAAAGGTACATATGTACGTAAGGTATATTAAAATGTCATTTCGACAGAGCACATTTAGAATTCATTGCAAACTGGTTTGAGATCGTTAATATAGAAATGATTTTATACATACACTTGTGATCAGCTGATTCAAGTCATCACCATTTTGATCGATTTTGGCTGTTTCTCTTTTGTTTATTTAATGTTTATTATTTTTCCATAAAAGCCAATCTCATTATATAAAANGCGGGAATGGCGCCACTGAACATCGATTTTCTCAGTAATATTTGCCAAATCATCGTTTCCTTCTGCTGCTTCTATTGGTGTACTTACTCTCTCACCTGCTATTGAACGCCATACTCTGACGGAGAAATATGAATTTTGTGCAACATTTTCTTCGCTCTTTGTTGAGGACGGTGTTGAAAAAGTCGTAACGTGTTCACGAACAGCTGGTGGAAGTTCATTTATTGGACTCAAATCACGTTCCTCCACATTTTCCTCAGTGCTGGTGTCGTAATTTTGAGCCTCATCTTCAATTCGCTTCTTACTAGTAAATTCCACTGAATCGATTTCATCACCTACCGATTCATCGTCGAGATCTGAAAACTCTTTCAGAAGGTCTAACATTTGGTTTTCAGTCAACGCTTTGCGTCTATGCATGATTCCCTATGCGTGGAAAGCCATGTTATTTACTCATAATTTACAACTCTTTACTACTCATGTCCATTACAAAGGACATCTGGCTTTTGGTGTCTAAAACACTTACCTGAAATTCGATCTACTTCTGTTTGCACTCGTTCAATGAGCAAAAATTAAGCGAAAAAGCACCGTTTACACAATTATTTACAAACACTTATTTAGGATATAAAATTTTCGAATAAACAAGCCAAATAATATTTTACAACCTTCCTCTTCAAAAGCCGGTACATTACTGGCAAAAATAAAACACATTTTGCAGAAATTGTACTTTTACGTCTTTTTCAAATGAATGTACAAAAAATTGTTCTTATTAAACTTTTATTGTATACAAAGGTACATATGTACGTAAGGTATATTAAAATGTCATTTCGACAGAGCACATTTAGAATTCATTGCAAACTGGTTTGAGATCGTTAATATAGAAATGATTTTATACATACACTTGTGATCAGCTGATTCAAGTCATCACCATTTTGATCGATTTTGGCTGTTTCTCTTTTGTTTATTTAATGTTTATTATTTTTCCATAAAAGCCAATCTCATTATATAAAAAAAAAACAAAATATAAATCCACATTTCAAACTTTGTGCAAAAATTATAAAAAATCTGCAAAGTTTCAACTTTTTATTCAGATTAAAAAATTTTTTTCTTCAGGGCAATAATGTGCAAGTTTAAAGGAGCTACATAAACGCGTTGATTTTTAATAATTTTTTTTTCTTGTAGACATTTGGTTAGGGGGTCGGTTGTCGAAAATGCTATATTACGTTTTGCTTAGACTCCTTCTAATATTTCAGCCTTTTTTGGGTTCAGTACATTTTCCATAAAGTCTTAAAAAAGTCGCATACTTTTTTCTGACTTTTTATGCTGCTACAGCTTTTCTGATGCTTTCGCGAGCGTGCGTGTTGCAAGACATCAGCTCTTCCTGATTTGGCTTTTAATGTGCAATTGCAAACATTATAATAAGCCTCGTAACCTCAAGTGTTTACACAACCAGCCTTTGAACACGGGATCCTTAGTCCAAGAATAAAAAAAATGCGCGTACGCTTGGTATGTTTCATATTTAAGTCATCTGTGTCCAAAGAATAAATATCTTTTGAAGCAGCTGCTGCAAAACACAAAGCTTGGAAAGATTTATTAAGAAGATAATTCAAAATCAGTTCTACTTACAGGGTTTAGTAACAGAGAAAAATTACTGGGAAGTTAAAAAACGTAATTTTTTACACAAAAAACGTTCAAACGTCAAAGGGTACAAAAAACGTCGAAATGACGTTAAAAACGTCAACCTGGCAACACTGCTTCTATACTCGCAATATACCGTTCGTTCCGTTTTCACCAAAATTAATGCTAAAAAGCTTCAAATTTAAAATAACCGCTCTTGCAAAGTCATGTCCACTGCAGTGGACATTAGTAGTGAAAGGGATAATATTCCTTTTTAGTTTGAAAAAAAGCGTTTAGAAAACATTAGTTTAAAAATGTTTAGAAAAAGGTAACTAAAACATTTTAGACAAAGAAATATTTAAAATACAGGACAACATTTTGACGTACGACAAATAACTTTGCCTATAAAAAGGTCGTTTCGCGATACTTAACAACTTTTTTGAGTAAAAGTACATGGAGTAAGTATGCTTACTTTTCCCCTAATACAGGACAATCTACAACTCAATGTGAAATGTTTCTTTTAAACGTATCACGTTATAAAGGTTATAAGATAAACTCTTCTTAAGACTACCCTCCGTAATCCAACCCTAGCCCTAATATCTTTCAAGGATAGTTGCGATATTTTATCACTCATAAATCGTTTTTTAAATATGTATATGTACATGCCCTCATCTGACAACACACATTCACTATCTAACCTTATGTTCTTCTTTTTTCTTTTCTTTAACAGATCATCATAATTTAAACTAAATGCAATAGACCATCTAAAGTTTCAACAAAATTTTGCGTAACCAGACAATAGAATTCCAGAACATTCCAACCACTCTTAAGTTTGTAACCCAATAGAATGGACGAATAATTTTAGTTCGAAGCAAAAGCGAAATTTACAAAACAAAAAAAAGCAATTACAAAATAATATATTTTGAAAGCGGAAAACGACAAGCGACGAACCAACAGCAAAAGTGTGAAAAGTTAAAAGAAACCGTGCAAAATTTGGCCTTAAAGCAACTAAATTAAAGTTTAAACTAAAATTAAACGTATATTTAAATTAACAAAAAAAGTAACGAAAATCTTAGCCTAAAGAATAAAAAATTCCAAAATCGAAAATTAATATATTTTAAGAGATATCGCATACCGCGCAAAGCTCTAAATTCAAACGGAACGGCTAAGCGTGGCAACGTAAGTTCAAATTTCGTAGCAATTTGAAAAAGAACAAAACGAAACAGATAATTATAAAAATTTTGGAAACAAAAAGTACAAAAGTAATTTTTTAACAACGTCACAAGGCGCGCGTAGAGAAACAAATTAAACATTTAGAATCTTGGAGTTATGTATATATAGGGGTACAAAAGTCTAAATAAAAACTAAAGCGCAAACAGGAGCAGCAACCAGTGTGAAAAGAGTTTTCTTTACATACAATTAAAAACATATTTTGATGTCTGAAGATAAGTAAATATTAATGAAATTCCAGTGTACATTTTATGTAACTTTTGAATTGGTCAAGACAACTGTGGACGAAACTTAAATTATTTTTGAATAAGAGTTTGTTTGTCTCCGAACAGGCAGCAGAAGAGTTAAAAAGCACTTTGCAGAACTTCAATATGATTACCACAACTGTTTTGAAAACTACTAATTATAACAGGACGAATCGAATTGCAGCGATTTCAAGTGTGACGATCTGTGTGAATCCCTTTTTTTAAGCTTTTCTTCAATAATAACGGTTTATTATTGCCAGTAAAAAAGTAATCCTGTTAACAACAAGGCAAAAAAGCCAGAGATGAACACGAAAAAGGCGTGCCTACTTCAGCATAGACACTAGCTGATTTTCCCGATGCATTGTAGCAGCTATGGGAAATACAAAAAAAGAAGAAAAAGAGCTGAAGATTTAGATTTTTATCAACTTATATTGCTCACCCATGAGCTCAACTGCTATCGCGGTTGGAGCGTACAATGTAACAATAACTAACTAGAACAGTAACAGTTAACGAAAGAGAAAGCATGAAAAAAGTTAAAAAAGTGAGACAAAAGATATATCGAGCATATTAAACAGCGTGGGGCAGGCTGGGAAGCTATAGAGGCGCAGGCAAGAACTGAAGAATTTAAAATTATATAATCAGCAACAAAAAAGGGTAAGTACATATGTATGTATGCTTATTAAATAGCTATGGACAGATAAATGGCCCGACTAAAGTTAAATAATATATTTACATCATTTTATATCTAAAAGAATGTATTATTTAGAAAAAAAAACTCCAACGAACTGAAAATTAAAGCTTCAGATGAGTAGATACAGTGGCGTAGCCAGGGGGGGCGGCGATTTGGGGGGATAGATCCCCCTTCATCATTGAAATTAAACTTTTTATTTTTGAATTAATAACACAATACTATTTTACCCTTCCGATTTATAATTTTTTTATTTCAGACTGATTACAAATTATCTTTTAATGAATATATAAAATTATCGGTTGGTGGATTATGTATTTGAATATTTGCGAAATACACTAGGCCATTTTGCTTAGTTCCCCACAGTATTGGGAAATAATCTATAATCTATACAAAAACTGTACTTTTCGACTGTAAATTGTATCGACTTTTTAATTTGCTCATATGCATGCATGCATACATAGATTCCCTACAAGACCAATGCTATGATGGTATTCACGGGAAAGTTTATGTAGGTACATTTACATATTTTACACTTTTAACATAAATGTCAAGGCAGATATTTTAAGATCCACTTCTTAACAAACAAATTTTTTTAAGCTATTATGAATGGATAAAAGAGACATCTTCATTGAATTCAGTACTAAAATTTGACATTTCAAGTGCTTTTCAAAACTTTATACATGTTAACTAGATTGGCCATTTATCTTAAAGTTATATAATTTTAATTATTTGTTTATAAAAATGCAGTTTACACTCTAACAAAACCCGTATAAATCCAAGGTTTAATCTTTGCGCAACATAAACAAAATCAACAAACTTTAGTAAAGCTTTCTAATTAGATTTCCTATAAATACATATTTTGAGTATGCAGTTTTGTAGCCCGATCAATTCAAATAAAGCGCAAGTTTAAAATACATAGCTGCGACTTGTCGTTGATTTTTAATATATTTTTTTTTGTTTGATGAAGGCGTTGCTCATTTTCTTCATTAAAAAAATCGTCGAACATACTTAGATAATATGGAAGAAAATTACCGACATCGTCAAAAATATGCCATACATCATCTGTAAATCACAGCTACTTTAAATTTGCACTTTATTAGACTAAAATTGAATGAGCTAAAAAACTGCAAAATATTAAGAGATAAAATTGGAATAAAAAGTTCGAAATTTTTACGAAAGTTTGTCGTTTTTTTTAATGTTGTTCAAAGATTGAACTTATTTTCATTTAGTGGTTGTTAAGGAATAAACTATATTTTTATAAACAAATAATTCAAATTAAAATATAATAAAATAAATAGGGTCCGAGTCGATGTTTGGCCCTCGGAGTGTACGTACGTCCAAAACGCTTGAAGCATGCCTTCCGTCTATCACAACATGATCGATTTGGTTTCTCGTTTTTCGATCTGGAGACAGCCATGTAACTTGGTGGATGTTCTTATGCTGGAACCTAGTACTACATATTACCATATTTCGGGCCCCGGCGAAGTCGATCAGCCTCAGTCCGTTGTCGGACGTTTCGTCGTGGAGGCTGAATTTTCCGACGGTGGCGCCAAAGATCCCTTCCTTGCCCACCTTGGCATTAAAATCGCCAAGCACGATTTTGACATCGTGTCGGGGGCAGCGCTCATATGTACGTTCCAAGCGCTCATAGAAGAGATCCTTGGACGCCTCATCCTTCTCTTCCGTCGGGGCATGGGCGCAGATGAGCGAGATGTTGAAGAATCTAGCTTTGGTGCGGATTGTGGCTAGACGTTCGTCCACCGGGGTGAACGCCAGTACTCGGCGACGGAGTCTCTCTCCTACCACGAATCCAATACCGAATTTGTGCTCCTTTACGTGGCAACTGTAGTAGACGTCGCAAGGCTTCACGCTTACTTTACCTTGCCCCGTCCATCGCATTTCTTGGATGGCGGTGATGTCAGCCTTTGTCTTCCCGAGGACATCAACCAGCCGGGCAGAGGCACCTTCCCCATTAAGGGTCCGGATATTCCAGGTGCATACCCTTAAATCATAGTCCTTTATACGTTTGCCGTGGTCTTCATCAGAAAAAGGGGGTCTCATCCGAGGCTGTTTGCTTCTTTTCATTGGGCGGGGTTTTAACGTG
>NW_016164537.1:7773-19474 GCF_001687245.7 Rhagoletis zephyria | reverse complement strand
GCGGGACCCAAACCCAGCGCACGCGAAGTTTTACGCCTTCTCACTTTAGCTCGCTCCCAAACGGGTGTTTGGTTGCTACCCAGAGGATACGTGGATATAAATATCCGGACGTTGTGAGCTGCGATTTGAACCGTACGCACAAGAATCGCTTCTGGCCACTCCCAGGTGAATGGCAGTCAAAAGTTTTCCACTTCTGCGCACGGAACCATCCTCCACTCGTATTTGATCGCCAGTGTAAATAATCAAATCCATTTCATTCCATTTACAATGGAAATAACTTTAAGAATAAACTAAAAAAGACTAGAGGCCAAATAAAAGTTTTAAAAGGCACATCCAGCCACAATAAGCCTAAAATGGCAACAATGAATACTTCTTCTTCTTCATATTTGGCTCTGCAACCGCCTATGCGATTTTGGGCAAGTTCAACAAAGCACGCCAGTCGTTTCTCTTCTGTTCCAACTGACGCCATTTGGAAATGCCAAGAGAAGCCAAGTCCTTCTCCACCTGGTCTTTTTATCGCAGTGGGGGCTCCTTCTTCCTCTGCTACCACCTGCGGGTTCAGAGTTGAATGCTTTCAGAGCTGGAGCGTCGGTGGCCATTCGAACGATGTGGCCAAGCCAGCGGAGCCGCTATATTTTAATTCGTTGCACTAAGTTCATGACGCCATAAAGCTCATACAGCTCATCGTTCCATCGTCTGCGGTACTCGCCATCGCCAACGCTAAAGGCCCGTAAATCTTCGGCAAAATCTTTCTCTCGAACACACCAAGAGCCACCTCATGGTTGTTGTCATTGTCCATGCATCTGCGCGATATACCAGCACGGCATGATGAGTTACTTATAGAGTGTGGTTTTCGTACGTTATGAGAGGACTTTACTCCTGAATTGCCTACTCAGTCCAAAGTAGCACTTGTTGGCAAGAGTGATTCTGCGTTGGATATCCATTACATTATTATCGGTGTTAATGCTGGTTCCCAAGTAAACGAAGTTCTCTACTTTCTCGAAATTATAAGTGTCAACAGTGACGTGGGTGCCAAGGCGCGAATGTGCTGACTGTTTGTTTGATGACAGGAGATACTTCGTCTTGGCCTCGTTTACTACCAGACTTATTCGCTTTGCTTCTTTATCCAACTTGGAAAAGGCAGAACAGACTTCGCGGTTTTTGTAACCGATGATGTCGATGTCATCGGAATAAGCCAGAAATTGCACGCTCTTGTAGTAGATTGTTCCTGAGCGGTTCAGTTCTGCAGCTCTTATTATCTTCTACAACAACAGATTAAAAAAGTCACAGAATACTACTCACCTAAAAATATCCATGTCCAAACTATCTATAAATCACCTACATATGGACAAACTATGCATCTTTTAATCACCTACAAATGACTCTGAGTTATTTAGTCGGTGTCAAAACGCATGTGCTTCCAGAGGTGCTCGGACGCACAGGAGTTTTTTATTTAAAGAAATAAAAGAAAAATATAAGACCGTGGTTTAATAATAGTCAATTAAATCATATATTTGGTCAAATTTTCTTTTTATACAATATAGTATATTACCTTAATAAGTGAATATCGCTGACGCTGGTAGCTCCGTGTTATCTTCCGTGTAGACTCAAACGAGAAGTGCCCGATTAAATTAAATCGCGTTAGTTGCGGACCGCCGGACAAAAACCGATACATAAGGGGAAAGTTAACGAAAGTTCGTTGTCCGGCGGGAAGGACTTGCTAACGGCCCAAGTCTTCGCGCTAATACCTATGTGTATACATACATGCGCATGTATAGTTACCCACTGGGAAAATAGGTAAGCACCTTGCGAGGTAAGCCATGTTTTCTTTCAGTTTTTAGTACCAAAATTGTCATCATGGCCAATGTCATCTACTAGTAAAGGGCAAAATGAACACCTCCGAAGACACATTACGTTGTCAGTTGCAAAATAACGTGCAGCCGAAGTTATTTCCAAGCACCGAACTACTCCGAGCGACTGCTCTGCATTACACGTAACTTACTTTGTAAAGCGGCTCAGAAGTATGTCTGATACCAAATGTACATTCTAAATTCCAACTTACATAAGGCGGCCATGCCTTTGTAAAAGTAAGGAACGTTCGGCAGGGAAATGGTAATGACTGCCAGGTGAAGAGTAAGTTGCTAATAAGGTATTATTACGTGCTCCTAATTCCCACTGGGTATATACACACGCATGCGTACACACATACGTATTTGAGTGTATTCGAAAAACATCACATTAGGGTGGAGCACCAGCTTTTTAAAATATTTAGGCTTAAGGCCTAAACAGTCGGCATTTGTACGTTCTATCCCTTAAAATTAAAAAAAGAAAAATTTAACTGTTTTATTTTTTAAGAAAGATCTATCAAACATTAATTTTTGTCTATTTCATACATATCAAACGACTAAAAATTTTAAATTAAATAGTAGCTAACTTCGAGTGTCCAGATTGGGCATTTTTTTGGATGATTGCGAGTAAAAATTTAGGAATTCGCCCTTAGCGACTTTTCCTATCAAATCCATTTTTTGTGCGTACTATCCCACTGGGAAAATAGGCAAAGACCTTACGAGGTAAGCCGTGTTTCCTTTCAGTTTTTAGTACCAAAATTGTCGTCATGACCAATGTCATCTACTAGTAAAGCACAAAGTGAACACCTCCGACGACGCATTACGTTGTCAGTTGCCAAATAACGTGCAGCCGAAGTTATTTCCAAGCGCCGAACTACTCCGAGGGACTGCTCTGCATTATACGTAACTTACTTTGTAAAGCGGCTCAGAAGTATGCCTGAAATCAAATGTACTTTCTAAATTCCTACTTACATAAGGCGGCCACGTCTTCTCTAAAGTAAGGGAGTTTCGTCAGTGAAGTGGTACGGACCGCCGGTGAAGTGTAAGTTGCTGGTAAGGTATTGCCCTTCACCCGACAGTCCTTACCACTTCACTGATGAATCTCCCTTACTTTGAC
Source organism: Rhagoletis zephyria (assembly GCF_001687245.7). Lineage (NCBI taxonomy): Eukaryota > Metazoa > Arthropoda > Insecta > Diptera > Tephritidae > Rhagoletis > Rhagoletis zephyria. The sequence continues at coordinate 16,510 of NW_016164537.1, read as the reverse complement.
AAAGACGTGGCCGCCTTATGTAAGTAGGAATTTAGAAAGTACATTTGGTATCAGGCATACTTCTGAGCCCCTTTACAAAGTAAGTTACGTATAATGCAGAACAGTCGCTCGGAGTAGTTCGGCGCTTGGAAATAACTTCGGTTGCACATTATTTTGCAACTGACAACGTAATACGTCTTCGGAGGTGTTCATTTTGTTCTTTGCTAGTAGATCACATTGGTCATGATGACAATTTCGGTACTAAAAACTGAAAGAAAACATGGCTTACCTCGTAAGGTGCTTACCTATTTTCCCAGTGGGATGTTAATGAGTTAGTAATTTTTGAATAGCTCAATATATGACAACAATAAAAAATTAAATGATTCAGACAATATGGATGATTTTGAAGAAGTTGTGAAAATGGCTGATAGGGTTGCCAGATTCTGAAACGGAGAAAGGAGTTGATTTCTATTTTCGTTAGAAAAAAAGCAGTACAAACATAAAAAAAGAAGTACAATTTTTTTTTGAATTTGTTGTGCAATTTATTGTTACAAATTACAAAAAAGGAAATATATGTATAATCACATATTTGAGATCGTTTTGATTAATTACGTACAAACAAACAAAGATATCTTAGATAACGAATTAACTCGTGCCAGTGTAGCTGGCTTGAAATGCAAGTGTTTATATGCAACAAAATAAATGAATCGATCGAACACGCTTTCAAATAGAGTTCATCCCGATGCAACCCTGTTAATACACGTGTCAATCTTGAAAATAATAAACATGGAAAAATAATAATTAAAGACTCAAACAGCCAAGGAAAAAGGATATAAGCTATTCATTTTATAACAACGCTTAGCCTAAATGTAATTTCAAGAACCATTTAAATGTTTTACTTCACACAGAGTTGCATGAAACAACCGTGTGGACAAATCCCGTGTATATATGCACTCTTAACACGATTAAACAACTCTTAACTCGCATTCAAAATATTCAAAATGTGTTTTATGGTGGCACGGTTAAAAGTTTCAATTCAATTTAAGAATGAGTTTGCATGTGTTTGTCCAAATAACATGGATTGACTTAGAACGATTTGAAACATAATATAAACATGGTAATAATCTATAATATAAATTCTATATACATGTATGTATACTACGCGAAGGCATTTTTTGTTCACCATAAAAGATCTGCACCGTTCGTTCGATTTTCAAGAATTGGGTGTCAAATTAAAGCGCTTGGCCTGTAGATGTGCAAACTGGTTTTATTTTTTCGAAAAGAGTTGCCATCTGTTGAACAATTAAAACCAAATTTTTCAATAATCAATACCATCAAATCCGTACCGTTCGTTCGATTTTCAAAAGTGAGGAGTCAAATTAAAGGACTTGGGCTGTAGATGAGCAATAAGAATTTATTGTTTTGAAAAGAGTTGCCACCTTTTCAAAACTTATCTATATTCAAATTATTTAAAAAATGTATCAATTATTCAAAATGGGTATTAATCGAAATGGTTTTGGAAAAGCTTTGTTTTTAACTTATATATTTTTTACCATATGCGTGCCAAACGAAATTGTTTTAAGAAGGTAATAGTTGAAGATATTTTGAACACATATTATATGAAACATCAAAATATCAATGTCAAACGGAAGTGTATTAAGAAATCTTCATTTTCAACGCTAAGGCTATTATTGAGGTGATAGAAAAAGGTTGACCCCTGTTTAAATAGTTAAATTCAAAGTATTTAATAAGTTAAATGAATTATTAAAATTTGGTTATCAATCTAAAGGGGTTTCAAAAATCTTTATTTCTGAACCAATTTAGTGGAGTTGTCACATATTTAAAAATCAAACTCAACTTAATTTATCACTTAATTAAAAAATGTAGCGCAATTTTAGACGAAGAAGCCTTAACAAGGGTTTAGCTTGAAAATACTTTTAAGGAGGGCCGCCAGTTGTTTGAAAGTTTTAATGTAATTAACTAATGCAAAATTTATGTGAATTATATAAATACGGGAGTCAAACGAAAGAGTGTTAAGAAATATTTAGTCTGAACATTTAGAACGTTTTAGAAAAGCTGCCACGTGTTTATAAAGTTACATTCAAATTATTCAATAAGTTCGACGAATTATTAAAGGATGGTATCAATCGAAATGGGTTTGGAAACTCTTTTTTAGGAGGGTTGCAACGTGTTTGAACAATCAAATTCTAATTAGTTCATCTGCTATTGAATCATACGAGTATCTCAATCACGGTTGCGATTTCCATTTAATTTTACAGACCAAAAAATTGACCAAATGGGAAAAATGGACCAATTTTTATTACATCGGGAAATTAAGTGGAGTTTATTCCTCTTTATCAAGAAAATATGCCAAATTCAGGTTTTATAATGATTTTTTGTTATATTGCATCCAATGTGCATTACAATTGTATATTATTAACATTATACTAGTGAACCCGCATAGCGTCAAAACGCCAATATTTAATTAAATTTTTTAAACAGGTGAAACCCTATTCAAAAACCTCTAAACATATTCCTAATTATTAATGTAAACCATTTCTCAGTGATGAGAGGTCTCGCATGGTGTCGGTTTTCATTTCATCAAATTTCAAATCTCCCTGTATCTTCAAAAAATAAAACCTGTGCACATCTATGTAGAATCCCAGTTCTTTAATTTGACTTCTCATTTTGGAAATTCGAAATAACGTTGCAGATGTGATGACCTTCACAAAAAAATATAAAAATAGATGGCAATTCTAATTAAAAATATTATCAGCCTATAGTTTTCTTAAAATTCTTTCGTTTGACACTAATATTTCGATAATTCATTTATGTATCTTTCGTATAAGTAAAACAAATTTGACTTTCCAAACAGCTGGCAACCTCTTTAAAGGTATTTTCAAACTAAAATCTTTCGCCTGGCATTGTTATACGTATTTCAATTAACTGATGAATTAAGTTGAATTTAGTATTTTTAATCACATGGTAACTCTCGTAAATAAAGTTTAGAAATAAACTATTATCAAACCCATTTCGATTGATACCCATATTTTGACAATCCATTTAACTTATTAAATAATTTGAGCTTAATTTTTTCAAAAAAAAACACACCAAATGTTCCGTTTAAAGATTTCTTAACACTCGTTCTTTTGATAACCATATTTTAAAATTTCATGTAACTTATGTATAATTAAACGAAATACCACTTCAAAACAGGCGGCAACCCTCTTAAAAATTATTTTCGAACTAAAATTTCCTTAAATATTTTTCGCCTGACATTGTTATAAATATTTCAAGTAACTCATGAATTAAGTGGAAATTCATTTTTTAGACACGTGGCAACCCATTTAGGAGGGTTCTTAAATAAAAGATTTTAAACCCATTTCCATTGATTACCATCGTTTATTAATTCATTTATCTTATTAAATAATTTTAGTTTAGCCCTTTAAGCTGGGCAACCCTCAAGCACATCAACAAGGTTCTAAATTGTCCAACTAAGTATTTCTTGAAGCTCTTTCATTTGACACCCATCGTTAATATTTCATATAACTTGGGTATAAAATAGTTCAATTAGACTTCTCAAATAGGTGGCAAACCTATTCAAAGTATTTCCAAACTACTACTTTCTTAAACCTCTTTTGTATGACACCCATATACCTTATTTACTTACCAAATTCCTTTAATTAAATTTTTTTTAACATGTGGCATCCCTTCTGTACGTAGTTAAGTTATAAAGCCTTTTCAAAACAATTTCGATGCATACCCATATTTAATAGTTGATTTAACTTTTTAATTAATTTGAGCTTAATTTCCTAACAGGTGGCAACTTTTTTCGAAAAAGTAAAACCTTATTGCACATCCACACCATAAGCCCTTTAATTTGCTAGCTCACTTTTGAAAATCGAACGGACTGTGCGGATCTGAGGGCATCGATTAGCAAGTAACTTGAGTTTAGTTATTTAACAGGTGGCAACTCTTTTCGAAAAAGTGAAACCTTATTGCACTTCTACAGGCCAAGCGCTTTAATTTGACATCCCATTTTTGAAAATCGAACAAACGGTGCAGATCTTTTATGCCGCACAAAAAATGCCTTCGCGTATTATATACATATATAGATTATTTAAAGTTTTAAATTATAATTTGTTTCTTAATTTCGTATTTATTAATTCTAAATCAAAAAATTTGCGCTCAGCTGCTGCGGAACTGTGAGGCAGACTAAAAATGTTATGGACTAAATCACACAATTCTCCAAAAGCCACCTCACCCAATCCATTTTTAATCAAACTTACTTGATCCCAAAAGCATTCTGTATTGGTAAAGTTTTTGAAGTTACCTTCACTCGGGTTCAATTTGCGAAATTTAAATTCAATTATGTCTGCATCATTTACCAATGCAGGAAATTGGTCGAGTAGTGGCAAAATTGATACATCAGTACAAAGAATTTTATGCGGTGTAATAATTTCAAGATGTTTAATATCTTTTCGATTGAAATCGAATATTATTTTCATGTGCTAAATGCTATCATTAAAGCTTTGCTACCTTTCCATATTTTTTCCAGCCACTTTAATAAATATTGGTCACCGAGTAATTGAAATTACCAAGAAACCGCGATATTTTTTGAAACGTGCTGTGCCAGATGATTAGCCATGCCATATTTGGCAAGGCGAGTTCACACTTTTAGCAGGTGTTGCCAATCAGCCCTATGCAGAATATCGTCATCGTCGGCGATCGTCAGCGCATCAGTAACATGTCTGACAATGGCCGTATCGTCACTTTTACTGACAATGACGATATTCAACACTGCACGAGTAAAAGGGTCATAATAACCTAACCAAAGGCTTGTGAAATGGACCATTTTAAAAATAATTGGACCAATGGACCAAACGAAAAGAAATGGACTAAATTTGATCCATTTGGACCAAAACGGCAACCGTGATCACAACGGCAGGCGAAAGAGATTTAAGAAGATTTTAGTTTGAAATAACTTTTGAAAAGGACCTGTTTTAAAAGTCGAATTTAGTTAACGTATACACAAGTTTTATGAAATATTTAGATATGGGTGTGAATCGAAAGAAATTTATGAAAGCTTTAGCTTGAAAATATCTTTAATTAGGCTGGTCACCTTTTCGAAAAAAACATATCGTTCTAAAAGTATAGGTATATGTATGTGTATTATACGGGAAGGTATTTTGTGTGATAGTCATTCGATTTTCAGCGTTCTTTTGAATTTCAAAAATGATTTGATTTTTAAATATGTCAAATTAAAGACCTGAACCCGCAGATGTACGATAAAGTTTTATTTTTATACCCGAGCGCACTTGTTNAGCGCATCAGTAACATGTCTGACAATGGCCGTATCGTCACTTTTACTGACAATGACGATATTCAACACTGCACGAGTAAAAGGGTCATAATAACCTAACCAAAGGCTTGTGAAATGGACCATTTTAAAAATAATTGGACCAATGGACCAAACGAAAAGAAATGGACTAAATTTGATCCATTTGGACCAAAACGGCAACCGTGATCACAACGGCAGGCGAAAGAGATTTAAGAAGATTTTAGTTTGAAATAACTTTTGAAAAGGACCTGTTTTAAAANACCCCGGCTTACCATCTAGCGGTAGGTTTCGGAAAGGTGAAAAAAACAAACATTTAATACTTGCGCCGGGGATTTAATGTTCGGCTCCACCCGAACTTAGACTTTCTTACTTGTTTTACTTAAGATCTTTTTTATCGGTAAAGGGTGATTTGAAATTTGATAAAATTAAAAACCTGCACTATGCGAGAAATATGGCACTTTGATCGCTTACAACTGTGACTAATATTTGGAATATTTTTTAGGTTTTTGAAATTCAATTTTGGGTGTTTTAACGCCATGCGGGTTCACTAGTTAATTTAATATTTTTCTAATTTTTATTCCGGAGCGCCCTGCAGCCCTACCTGGCTACGACCATTCTTACACTTTTTTACTATCACACTTAACTTTGCTTACGAAGTAGTGTTCGCCACAATATGAATGGAAAAGTACAGGGTCTAAAATAATAACTAGTGTTGGGAAGTATCGAGTACTTTTGAGGATCAAGTTTTTGGTATCGATACTTTTAAGGATCGGGTATTTTTCAGAGTACTGACTACTTTCTTTAAATATATACTTGTTGGCAACATTTCAATGATTAGAGTAGAAATCTCACAAGCTAGCAGCACTTTATCCAAATTACGTCAAATGAATGGCTACTTGCAAACTATTGAAACTTCAAATTGAGTAAAATCATTTCTACTTAGTACTTTTGAGTTCTTTTAGGTTCTGAGTACTCTCGAGTTCTTTTGTGAGTACTGAGTACTTTTGAGTAGTCAGTATCAATAGATTTTGCGAAACAAGTATTTTATTGTTAATTTTGTAAATATTTTACTTTAATTTTATTAAATAGTTTTAAAGTTGTAATCCTTATTTGCATTTGCCACTTTAAGAGATAAGTACATGTCTTTTTCAGGATTTTCTCTTAGACTTAGTATAAAAAAAAACTGTATAGTCTTATAAGGTATCATAACTGTAATTATGATAAAATCACTTTTGAGCCTAAAGCATAATTTCCAGCTCTCAAGAAACCCAAAAAAACGCATATAAAACATGCTCAAGAAATGAAATAAGAAATTTTCTATTAAACTTTCTTCTGCCTTTTCGTTTGGAAATATGTCACTCCTTATATAGTGACATAACCTCAAATAAAAAATTGGGTATATGTCACTACACAAGGAGTGAAATAATCCCAAATTTTAAAATTGGAGTTATCCACTTGGGGCTATGTCACGGCACCGATTGCTGAGTATGGGGCCTTATGTTTGAAGGAAATTAGCCCATGGTTACAGAAGATATGTAATAAAGTAACCGACGAAGACTTGAGTGACGCTTGCGCTTTTCTCTCAGAGTGTTTACCGCTAGTAAGCCATAATAAAGGTTGAAATTTAAAAAATTAACAATAAACTCCTTTTTTCGCTAAATCTATTAAGGATCCTTTAATTTCTCAAAAAACACATGTGCGACAGTTATTATTTTACACCCTGTATATGATAAAAAATTAATAGCTGGAAAAGGAGTACAAAAGAAGTACAAAACTAAAAAAGGAGTACATTTCCCGATTTTTTTTTTTGGGTGTACAAAGGGAGTACATTGCAATCAAACGGAGTACGTCTACTCCCAAAAGCAGTACGTCTGGCAACCCTAATGGCTGATCTTTGTATTTTATTTTCAGAGCTGAGCGCTTAAAATGGGATTGTTCGATTAGTCAATTAATATGAATCATATTAAAATTATGAATTCCGCAGTCCTATTGCAAAATGTGTTAATACAAATATATTTTAAAAGTATGCGTATTTCGAAAGACCATTTTTTGTGCATCGCTATTATATAAGTGTTTTGTATTATTTATTATTACCCTGAAGGTAGTATATTAATTTTTGGTTTTAAAAACTTTACTATAACAACATCTAATTGTTAACCTGTTATGTCAACAGCAGAAAAAGTATACGTACATTAGGGTGGTCCAAAAACAGTAACGCCGGCATTTTAATGCTCTCACCCCCTAGGATTGTTCTATACCGAAAAAAGTATACCCCTATTTTTATACCTTTCATGAGCATGAAATGGTATTATAACTTTGGTCCGATGTTTGTAAGTACCAGAATAAAAAGAGATAGACCCGATTCGATTTAGCCATGTCCGTCTGTTTGTATGCAATCTAGTCTCTCAGTTTTCGAGATATCCGGATAAAATTTGGTAGGTGGGTGTATTTTTATCATGTATTAATCATTTGTCGGAACCGGAAGAATCGGACCACTATAACATATAGCTCCCATACAACTAATTGTTCAGATATATGATTTTTCGTTATAACTTCTCCATTTATGCAGCTAGGAACATGAAATTTTGCAGCACTTGCACCCATTATCAACAGAATGCTTACAGTGAAAATTACAAAGATCGGGTCACTATAACCTATAGCTCCCATACAACTGATTGTTCAGATATGAGATTTTTCGTTATAACTTCTCCATTTATGCAGCTACGAACATGAAATTTTGCAGTACTTGCACCCATTATCAACAGAATACTTACAGTGAAAATTACAAAGATCGGGTCACTATAACCTATAGCTCCCATACAACTGATTGTTCAGATATGAAATTTTTCGTTATAACTCATCCATTTATGTAGCTAGGACCATGAAATTTCGCGCTGTTTTCACTCATTATCAACAGAAGACTTACAGCGAAAATAACAAAGATCGGGTCACTATAACCTGCAGCCCCCATACAACTGATTGTTCAGATATGAGGTCTTTTATCATAACTCCTCCATTTATGCAGCTAGGAACATGAAATTTCGCACCATTTTCACTCATTATTAACAGAATACTTACAGTGAAAATAACCAGGATCGGATGACTATAACATATGGGTGTTTCCAGCGGAAGGTCCACCACGACAAAAAAAATAAAAGTTGTATATCTAACGTATTTACGGGCCGATTTGTATGCTTTTTAAAGTATATACTGGCTATGTAAGTAGAATCATGTTTGCATAAAATGTTCTTCCTAGGTGGTGCCAAGGTCGAGATATTTCGAAAAACCGTATTTATGGTCCGATTTGGTTCGAATTTGGCGTGTGGGGTTGAAACATAATAAATAATAGATTTTTAATAAATTGACCCTGAATTGGCGCTGAAGTCAAAATATAAAGTATATTCTACATAAAATACA
>NW_016164537.1:0-7364 GCF_001687245.7 Rhagoletis zephyria | reverse complement strand
CATATAAAGTATATCTTCCATACCTCTGATTGTTTAGATGCGATTTTTTATATAAGTATGTAACTCCTCTATCGATGTATGCAGATGTATTCAAAAGCAGTAATCTGTCAAAGTAAAATTTGCAGATGTTCATGAAAGGTATGAAGCCTTCGGCATAGCCGAAGACAGCGCTGCTCTTACTTGTTTTATTTTAAAATCAAAAAAATATTTAGAGGTCGCTCAAAGCGCTCAAAGTTTTTCCATGTATTTTTATATGGCAAAAAAAACAACTTTTCGTACTATACCCCTATTTTTTATTTTGAAATTAAAAAATATTTAGAGGTCGCTCAAAGCGCTCAAAGTTTTTCCATGTATTTTTATATGGGGGAAAAACAACTTTTCGTACTATACCCCTATTTTTTATTTTGAAATTAAAAAATATTTAGAGGTCGCTCAAAGCGCTCAAAGGTTTCCATGTATTTTTATATGGGGGAAAAACAACTTTTCGAAAAAATGGTATAGAATTCTTTAAAATCAATATTTTCGATCGGAAAGCTCTGGTTCTCTTCAGGAGACTTTCAATAATAATACCCAATTGTTTATTTAACCAGTTTTTAATACTAAAGATTTTTTATTGGTCCCTCCATTGCAGTTTTCGCGGTTTTGTGGGTTTTTGGCGGACCGATAAATTATAGTTGCGATGAAAAAATGATTAAAAAAACAATTGAGTATTATTATTGGGAATCGTCTGCAAAGTAACAGAGGTTTTGAATCGAAAAATATTGATTTTTAAGAATTATATACCATTTTTTCGAAAAGTTGTTTTTCCCCCATATAAAAATACATGGAAAACTTTGAGCGCTTTGAGCGACCTCTAAATATTTTTTAATTTCAAAATAAAAAATAGGGGTATAGTTTTTTCGGTATAGAACAATCCTAGGGGGTGAGAGCATAAAAATTCCGACTTTACTTTTTCTCATGCATTTTTTGGACCAACCTAACGTATATACGTCAACAGCAGCATACCCGAGTATGCACATACATATTGTATGGGAAGCGGCATTGAATTGTTTATTTATTATTTAACACATTTCTTTTAATCTGGCTAAGTTTTTATTGTTATTTTCTGAAGAAATATGTTTTTTTTTTAAGATGCGAAGAAAGATTTCAGAAATAAGTTATTATTATACAGTAAGTATAAATAATGCTTTTGTAGGTAGACGCAAATAATTCTTGTTAAGTTCCTTGTTACTTGAGGTAGTACAAAACTTCAACAAACCTGAAGAACTTGTAGGCAAAAAAGTACTTAAGCTCTAATATTTATTTGAAACCATGTAGTGCGAACTTGGAGACTGAAAATATGTGTTTTTATAACTAAGTGCTAAGCAACGAAATAAAATTTATAAAAGTAAAAATGGCAAATGGTGAATGGTGAATGGCTCACTCCACGACAACTTAGTGCACTTGATCCTAAGCAACGTTGCCACAGACACATTTTTTTTTCCTACCAAAATTTCCTACCATAACCAACCAAAACCTACCAAACATTTTTTTGAGTTTTAATATTTTTTTTCAATGTCAAATTTATTAAAAACATAGCTAACATATAATAGTACTAAATGTTGTAAAACTAAAACTCAGGTAGTACAATAAAAACAAATTAACTGCGTTTAACAACTATGTTTGCGAGTATACGAATTTCCCAAGAGATGAATGATGTTGAATCCATGTTTACGCGTCTTTTTTCGCAATCTTTTTTCACGCATCCTTTTTCGCCGTTAAAACACCCGAGCATGTTTATTCGTGTCAAGTGACTATATTATTATTATTACGTCGGAGGTAGGCACATAGAATATACTCTGGGGTTTCCTTCACCGGCCCACAAAACCTAGAGTCAGTCTCTACAGAAAGACCCTTTAATCCAATCGGTACGTTAACTTGCAATGTGCTGTCAGTAACCAGTAAGAGTTTTAAGTTCAAAGTATCTTTCGGAGTTGCTCCTGAAAAGTTATGAATCTCTTTTATTGTCTTATTCCCTTCGACTTCCGCCAGCGTGCAGCGATTCCCAGCTAGCTCCTAAGTAGGTCTGCAGTGTATCCTTTAGATGTACCGCAGAAAGGCTCGGAACCATGCAAACTCATTTGGGCTCCACTCTTTGCAAGACAGTCAGCCCTTTCATTGCCTTCAAACCCTTCATGTCCCTGAACCCTCCACAGCGGTACGCTATTGTGGGCTCCCAGGTGGTTCAAGAGTTCACAAGCCTTGGTTCCGTTTTAAAAGACTCTAAGGATTCTAACGCTGCCTGAATATCTGACATAATATTTATTCTGGCCTCATTTGCTTTCTACAATAAAAATCGCGAACACAGACTTCTATTGCGAAGACTTCCGCCCAGAATATGGTTGGGTACAAGCCCATTGGCAGACTTTCCTGGAATCTTGGTCCAAGTACGCCATAAAGTGTATATGGATGTTCGTATTTTATATTGGCAATAATAAGGGTATACGTTTGTACTGAGGAATCATGTTTGCAGCCGCCGTTATACGAACGCACCGGTGAAATATTTATGTAAAAAAAATTGCTAAAATGTTTGGAGATAAATATTTTCTATTTTTCTCAAATAACTATTACTCGCAGTCCCGAAACCTACCAAAATCCAATCAAGCCTACCAACCTACCAAATGGAAAAAAAACCTACCAGTTTTGGTAGGAAAGGCCCATGCTTGGCAACACTGATCCTGAGGAACAGCAAGGAAGTTAGAAGAAGGAGAGGAAAACAGTGACGACAGGAATTTCGTATCTGAATAGGNTGGTGAATAGCCCACTCCACGAGAATTTAGTTCATTTGATCCTGAGGAACAACAAGGATACATTCGCCAGAGGTTGAAGATTTAGGAGACGACAACAGTGACGACAGGAATTTCGTATCTGAATAGGTTGTGGACGATAACGAAGATGATGTAACTCCAGTTGACTCCGATATAGAAGAAATCGAGTTATCAGAATACGACCCGGAAAATCATGACGACCTTGACGACATACTGGAGAAACTATACTGCCAAAGAAGGAAAAATGTCTGCAAATATATGAAGTACGGGTGTTAAACTACGTGTCAGTCAGTGGCGGACGCACTGGGTGTGTTTTAATATGGCGAATATGTACCCTGCAGGGAGTGACGTTAGCTTATACCTAACTTTAGTCTGTTTACGCGAACACTAGTGCTAACTATTAACTGTGTATTTTGTTCGAAAAAAGCTAACTACTTTTGTGGGCGGTGGCCGCAAAAAAGTCAGACCTCTGCATTACATGTCAACTAACTTGTAACTAACTACTTTTGGACATAAAATATCAATAAGAAAAACAAAATATTTTTTTGTTTTTTTACTTTTTTATTTACTTATTTATTTACTTTATTTTATTACATTTCATATTTGTTTACATATTCTGCTCTGGGTGGCCCCATATTCGAACACCGTCAGACATAACTTCAAAATGATAGTATAAAATTTCGATCTTCCTTTTATTTGTCCTGAATATGAAAAAGAATCTGCGAAGTTCAGAANTTAAGTTGGTTTTGTCATAGCTAATTAAAAGTGAGGTATTAATCGAAATCTCGCCAAAAAGCTAACTATAAGTTGGTTAGTTTTAACAATTGATAATTTTTCACTGCAGGGTATGTATAATATGGCGTATATATATTAAAACACCGCCACTGACTGACACCTAGTTTAACCCCCAAAACCCCCCGCTGGATCCGCCCCTGATAATAACATTACACTCTGGTATTAGACTAAGTATTTTCGGAATTATATTCTTGTATTATTTTAATAATTTTATTCGGAATAAAGTTTACTTTTCAGTTGTATCAACATAAAAATTTGCATGCGATTCATATACATACCCCCGGGTATGTTGCTGTTGACATAAAGATTAAAGTAAAATATTTTTGAAGTCGATTTGATGAGTTTTATTTAACAAAAATTTGGCGATTTTTTTCGACACTCCACCATTCTTTTCATTGCTTCATGACGTAAGCATACAAATACCAAAATCTTCTTCGGTTGCGCGGCTACGTCCGCGCTGCACTCGTACAGTCAATTCTGCCCACCACGCTTCGCTAACGGTGATGTCACTCGCTCCCGTGCCTCAACCAAACGCGACTGCAAAAGTTGTAGACAAATCTATTTGAGGGGTGAAACATACTTATTACCAGGGAACGGACTCTTAGGACCTAAAAACCTATAAAAAGGAAAAAAAATAGAAATAGGCAGGAAAAGGCACTAGAAATCGAAAAAAAAGGCAAAACTAGGCACTAAAAAAGACCAAAACCGAAAAATAATAAACCAACCTTTATTTAAGAAATTTTTATTTTACGGGTAGAAAGGGAAAAACTATGAACTAATTTCATTACATGAAAAACTGGTACATACTTTGAATCTTTGACTATTTTCTCCTTTCGAGTTTTTAACTCACTAAACTTTAATCCCTATAATTGTAATAACATTGAACCACAACATGCATTTTGAACTTTCTGGCAGCATTTTCAATCGATTTTCGCGAAGAAAAGCTTTGAATGTACTAAACGTGCGCTCGACGTGAGTTGATACAAGTGGCGCCCAAAGTAAATATGGAACGTTTAAAACTTCTTTTTGGTTGTTTGTGTTTCCGACAGGGTAGGAGTATGATGTATTGTGGAACGATTTTCCGTCATCCCTTGTCAAATTTGATTTGGAGACAAACCGGTTTCGGCGTTGTGCCATCTTCAGTCTCATTTTTCGTTCTGAATAGTTCGTGTTTCCTTCCGCTTTTTATGTATTCGTGTTACTATCTGTTTTAACTGTCATTAGGTCATGCATACCCATCTAAGTGCGACCGATTTTGTTTCATTATTACTACGTTTATACGCATGCATAAGTCGCTTTAATGCATTTCGCCGCGATTCAAAACATATGTATAAACTGAATTTCAATTCGCTTTGAAAGAGCGAAGTGTTTTGGCTCACACTCCATTTCAAATCGGTAGTTTATTTCTCCAGACAGTTAGAAAGAGTGTATAAACACCGCTCTCACTCAAAGCGAATTGGAGATCAGCTGTTCCGCTCAAATTCCAAATAATCGCATCAGTATTTAAAAGCTGATTAATAATAATAGTTCTTTTTCTTTGCCACGATTTTATAATGCCGAATAAAACTAGATTTGTATCACTTTCCATTATGTTAACTTATAAAATGTCAAATGAAAACAGCTTATTTTGTTTGCTTTTGAAGACGGTTACTTTGATGCCGATATAAAGCCGTAAGTATAAACACTAGAGCGAAATGTGTACGGTGTCAATGCGCTTTCAATTAAGTCGATTATTCTGTGCGTATAAACGTAGTATATCTCACAGGTAGGTGCTTTTTGGTTGCTTGTATTCGCCGGCGGGTAGAAATCCGTTATTTTTATTTTCTTGGTTTTCGTGATTGCGTCGGTTTATGTTCCGTTATTTAGCAGGTATTAGGTTGCTTGCTTGTACCGGCAGATAGAAATCCGTTATTTTCATTTTCTTGGTCCCTGCGGCGTAGGTATGTATCTTCGCGTTGGCGTTTTTTTCCGGGGTCTTCTCATATTTTTCGTACAACATCTTGAGTGGTTTGAATATTACATCGGATACGGCGTTTGTTTGTTCGTTTATAATTCTCCCTTGAAATGTTTTCTGCTTGTATATCTCCATGTTTTCCAATATGTTCAAACGCCGTCCTTTATGCTGTACATGGAGGAGTTTGGCTGCCTTATTAATTTTCATTGGTGTACATTTATTTTCGAACATATGATTTGCGAAGTTTGATTCTGGTGTGACGCTTGGTTTTTGTGTCCTCTTATTGTAGTCTCTTATATGTTCTCGGAACCTTGTTTTAATCTTTTGGCCAGTTTGCCCTATGTAGCTACACTTGCATTCACACGTTAATTTGTATACACGCTGCTTATCTAGAGTGTCCTCTTCGTTTGTTCTGTTGCTCAGTATCCTTCCGACGTTGTTCCTGGTTCTGAACGATGTGCGAATGTTGAATTTTTGGAAAACCTTGGCCAGTTTGTACGTCATTTTACCCGTGTAAGTTAACACTACCCAAGCTGCATCTTTGTTTTCTTTCTTGTCCCTACTTTTTCGTTTCGAGTCCTTTCTAATTTTGTCCACCAGATCTTTTTTGTATCCATTGTTTCTGGCGATAGCATATATTGTGTCTAGCTCTCTCCTGTGTGCTTCCTTAGTTAACGGGGTTCGCTCAAGTCCAGTTAATAATTGTCTAAATGCTGCGTTTTTGTGTTGTTGTGGGTGGTTAGAGGTTTCATGTATTACTGTGTCGGTCGCTCTGGGCTTTCTGTATATCTCGTATTCTAGTCTGTTGGTGGTCTTGTTTATTTTAATAGTTAGATCCAAATAGTTGAGTTTTCCTTTCTCTTCCTTATCCATCGTGAATGCTATATTTTTGTGTTGTTCATTAAGGTAGTCTAGTATGTGCTCCTCTTTGTCCCCCGTTATTATGCATATTATGTCGTCCACATATCTAGCGTAGAAGCTGACCCCTAAATTGGTTGTGAGATGCTCCATATATTTCTCTTCTAGGCTTTGCATGAACACCTCCATGAGTATAGCCGATGTTGGGTTACCCATTCCTAGTCCATTTATTTGCCTGTATATTTTGTTGTTAAATCGGATATAATTTTGTTTTATCGTAGTCTTCAAAGTATTGATAATTTCTTTTACGATTTTCTTTTCCGTTTTGGCGAGTAATATTCTAAATAAAATATCCATTGTCTCTGTTGTTGGTATTGACGGGTAAAGATCCTTTATATCAAATGATACCAATTTAGTATTATTAGTGATATGTAAGGGCGTCATCTTTTCTACAAGCTCTGCCGCGTTTGTGACTATATATTTATTCGGTAACTCTAGTTTGTTCTTTAGTATGGTCTTCAGGTATTTCGAGAGTTTGTATGCCGGAGCCGATCTGTAGTTAATAATCGGTCTCATCGGGTTACCTGGTTTATGTATTTTAGGTAATGAAATTATTGGAGGGGCCGAAGGGTTCATTGATGTTAGTCTTCCTGCTTCATTCTCATTTATTATCGTTGTCGCCCTTTTTATCGCGCTTTTTATTGCCACTTGGTACTCATCGGTGGGATCATTTCCTATTTTCTTGTAGCCTGTTTCTTTTATTACTTGTTCCGTTTTTTCTATATATTCGTCTTTATTGAATAATACCATTGTGTTCCCTTTGTCTGCTTTTGTTGTGATCACGTTGTTCGCCTTTAGTTTAGTTTAAGAACCCTGATTGTTTTGTTTTTGTTATCCTGCTTTCTTTTGTCATTGGATTTTGCATGGTTTTCGATTATATGCCTACATAG
>NW_016164536.1:24982-31100 GCF_001687245.7 Rhagoletis zephyria | reverse complement strand
TTGAAAACATTGCTGGAAAACCTTAAATTGTTTGCATGGAACCATGGATAAATGAACAGGTTAAGTAATAAAACAGCTTTCTCGCTTTATTTCTGACATTCGACTGTCTTATAGTAAAATTTTAAAGGCAATTTATCAAATAAGGCAGTGTCAAAATCTTTATTCTTGGTCCAATAACTTCACCTGGTATAATTCCGCTATGACAAACAGGAACAGCATGTTCGTAGCATATGTAGAGCACAGAGAATCATGATACAAAAAAGAAGGTAGTTTCATTACTACTATTTTTTTACCTTCCTTTTATTAGCTCGGGATGTAACTATGTAATATTGATGCGCCTAAAAGATGCAGCGATTTCTATTCTCAAGTTACATACCTGATGAAAGTACGAATGGCAATTATAATAGGGAGGTTTTAGCTTTTTAAACTATAATTTTATTTGATTATAAAGCAGATTTTTGACATTTTTTCAGATGTAAACATTAAGCATAGCTTTGCAATATTGACATTTTTTGAGAGGGGAGATTTTCTTTTAAATATTTGGGACTTAATAAAAGAGTACAATTTGCATAAAAAAATAGCAAGTTGATGGGTTCGTTAATCAAATTTGAACGTTTTTCTCAAGCGTTTAAGAGATCCTTTGAATAATATCGATGTGCAGAGATGAAGAAATAAAATAAAATCCAGTTTTGAAACATTTATTTTTTAAAAACCGTTTCTTCATTTTATTTTAAACAAAATAAATATATTTACATAGCAAAACTCGTTTTTTTTAATAGTCCGAATAATACGTATTGTTAGCTATTTCGTCATTAAAGCATAGTCCGAAACCAGGCTTCGGAGAAGGTTGAATGGTCTCATATCCCTCACAATTAAAGGAGCCAAAAGTCATAATTCTCCCGAAGTGAAGTATCTAGAAGTAATTCTGTATACAAAACTATCGTGGAAATCTAACTTGGAACCAGGGTTATTGCGACTATTATTCCAAAATAAAAGTCCTTTCCGGATAATAAACAAACGGCCCGTCCAAATTAACCCTCTACTAGGCCAATTTTTTTATGAGTTGAAAAATTCAGGAATGGGTGATTTTAGCACGAGAAATCCAAAACTGATGTCCATTTCGATCTGTGACAGTAACTTTTTCCTACAGGGGGAAAAAACCAAGACCGCCTGGAGACGGGCTCACCGATATACTTACACATATTTTCAGCTTTCTCTTACACAATGTTGACCTACGTACCGGCAATGCCGTCTGCAGACGGTCAAAAATGCAAAACTGGGGTTTTATATGTCGGCAAGCCGGTCTGTAGACGGTCTGTGTTCGAAAGCAATTTTCTCCATTTCGAATGGTGACATCATTATAAAACTTATATCAAAATACGGTGCTTTTAACAACGAAATCCACCGAATTTTTTTATATCAAAAAATTTTTCAAAAGAAAAAATTTCTTTAATTACGAAATTACTAAATAGCAAGAAACAATTAATTTTAACCGTGTTTTTAAAAATATGTAATTCAACTGCCGATTAAAATAAAACGGATTGACATAACGGATTAAAATTTACTTCGCCGTAAGGGTACGATTTTTGTCTAAAGATCGTGCCTTACGAATATAGAAAAAAATTATTATAAGTGCACTAAAAAGGTGTTTAGTTAACGGCCGTCTGGAGGCGGTTCTGCCTACTAGAGGGTTAAACAAATTTTGTATCATATGAAAGAGGACTGAAATAGCTTTTAAACAGAAATAACGAACGACCAGGGAACGACGTAGGGAAGCCTTAAAGGCGAGTGGGGCGAGGTGGAGGAGAATGAGTCTAGATGTCTGCGGTGACAGACAAGCTGTACTTAAGGCATTGGGCTGCCCTCTAACTACTTACTTTCAAACTCTGGGTGCTAGTTCACTCGGGAGTACCTCCTATCGTCCATAACCATAGTATCTTTCATATCAT
Source organism: Rhagoletis zephyria (assembly GCF_001687245.7). Taxonomy (NCBI): domain Eukaryota; kingdom Metazoa; phylum Arthropoda; class Insecta; order Diptera; family Tephritidae; genus Rhagoletis; species Rhagoletis zephyria. Next base: position 29,151 of record NW_016164536.1, on the reverse strand, counting down.
GAAGCACCGAAATTAAAGCCTTACTGGGGCTAACATTTGCAAAGCACATCCAAATCCCTTTCGGTGATTGGCTTTAGAATAATTTTTTAAATTTTGTTTCAAAGAAAATTTGGTTGGTTGTTTTTCAAATCTGGCGATGTATGAATTTCCATTTTCGAAATGTAACAATCTGCTTAATTGTCCGCACAGTATACATTGTCAGGTAGTTNGGAAAGGCACGTTTGATGCCAAGTGCTGTTCCTATGACCCTTATGCCGGAAAGTCCCTCCAACAACACTGCAACTCATAAATTAAAAACATAAAACAACATACAAATTAACAAATTTTAACTAAAGAAAAATAAATAAATAGAAACAAAACTTCAAATTTACTCAAAAACGTCAACCAGCGAAATGTAATTTTTTATTTTTCCTTACACACGCTCATTTTTATTTTTACTCTCCCGAAAAGTTTGACTTTTGTAGGTTTGATGTCAATTTGGCTTCTACCTGTTTTTATTGTACCATGGTTAATATGGCGCATGAAAAGTGACAATGAAAATACCTTCTTTTTTGTATCATGCAGAGATTATTGTTTTGAGTTTTATCTTCAGTTAAAATTTCTGCATTGTCATCACCAGTGTTGCCGCGAATGATTTTTAGTGGTAGCCAAATTCCTTTAAAAAGAGGGCTAAAAAAGAGCTAACTTTCGCTGTGGCTAAAAATGGTAGCTAAAATTGTTTACTTACATATACATATATAAGTATATACGCTAACATTTTCAATAAGTAATGGTATAGAAAAACAATGAACTCTGGAAAAAAGCTAATATTTTATCCAACCAAAAACCTTTTTGTATAACTATATACGCCACCAGGAGATATACGACACCAGCTTGCTGGCTCCATCAATTGATTGTACCATTAGAATCGAAGTATATAACTTATCAGCATGCTGGTACAATATCTATTTCCTTACAAATGAGGTCGAGGAAAGATCGAAATGATTAGAGCCGAAATTTCATAATTTTTCTACCATTTTGTTAAACATTGTTTTTTTTTTTAATTCACAACTGTAATATCGTGAATTTAGTCTTCCCCAAACATGGCTTTGACTCATATAGTGCAAGAAATTTCCGCCAAAATACTTTTTACTTAGAAAATTGTGCTAATTTCACCACTCACGACACCATCATGCTGGCACAATCATAAAATTTTGAAATAGTTTTTGAAGTCGCACCAGCAGCTACAAGAACATACACTGTCAATCGACTTCATGGGCTATATAACAAACTAAGCATATTAAGGGCCGTAAAATTATATGTTTTAAACTATAGTTAAATCGTTAATAGATAAGTTGACTGCCCTAACACTTTTACAGTATGTAGGTATAAAAGCCAAGTATTATGAATAAATTCTCCAAAGGGCTAAAAAAAGGGCTAGGGTCAATTTTGAAATTATGTGGCCAAAAAAAGTATGTGGTAGCTAAATGTAGCCACCAAAGGGCTAAAACGGCAACACTGGTCATCACTTGCTTCAAAGCGCAGTTAGTCAACGACGTAGCGTAAACGTAGGTTGACGTACGTAGCAGCATATCAAATTTACTGTTGATAGAGAGAGACCGCAGCAACGCCAACGTCACCGCCATGCGGTGGTGAGTTTTCTTTAGTACGCGAATCCCATAAGGTAGATCGTGTCTGCGTCAACCTACGTCTACGTTACGTCGTTGACTGTTTGCGCTTTCACTATATCCGAACTGTGGATTGCGTTTACGAAGACGAAGCGAACATGTTGTACGAAATAGTGATGTAAAAATATGTAAAATTTTATCTACTCTCAGATCTATAAATTTGAACGCATACTCGGTACAAGCAGGTGGAATGGCGCAATAAACAAGTGAAGTAATAAAACAGCTTTCCCGCTTTATTTTCTGACATTCGGCTGCCATATAGTCACATTTTATAGGAAAAATTTCAAATAAGGCAGTAAAATCTTTCTTCTCACTCTAGTATTACTTCACCTGGTATAATTCCACCATGGGTGGGGTGCATGCAATAACACCATACGCAATAATTCCCATTACTTGGATATTAAAAAGCAGTTTCGGAATGAACTAGTGTAATTTTATTATTGTTATTATTGTTATTTGTAAACGGTTATAATGTCACCAGTGCATAATTGCGAAAAGACGGGAGGGGGGATGCGAGTGCGACGACCAGCGATAAGGTCGGCGAAAATAACATCCATGGACATTATTTCTCAGCATCCATAGAAAATATTACCTTTTCAAAAGCGAAGTAAAAATCATGGACGTTATTGCTATTTGAAAAATATATGGACAAAATCCACTTTTGACATACACACGTAAGCCTCTTCTCGCTAAATCTGGTTTAGGTTTAAACAATTTTAATAAAAAGACTTGTTAATGCCGAGTGGCGGTTTTCAAAATTCAATGGCACATCCAATATGGCGGCAAATAAAAAAAAAAAATTATTGGACTCACTTCAAAATTTTTACTTGGGGGTTTTTGGGGTCGCTGATCACGAATCCCGAGTTATTTTTCAAAATAGAGGTTCGCGCACATTGACACAAATTTCATTGAAATTATTAAACGACACCAATCAAGAGGTCTCTTTATGGCCAAGGCTATGATGGACCTCCAATGATTAGTGGTGAATTCCACGGAGCCCAAGCGTACATACAATTACATTTTCCCTTTCCTTTCAGTCAGAAATCTTCGAAGCTCTTGAAGAGACAGCAGCATCGAAAAACGAAAAACCAGCAACACAAACTTCCCAGTTCCCGGCTGCTATTTCAAATTTGGAATTTTAAATGTCTTGAAAAATAATGTAGTCAGTGCACTCCATCGTTTCGCCTTTGAGAAAGCAATTACAATCAGAAACGCTAGAGTTTTCCAAGGACAGAAATTTGAGGAAGATGCTTTCAATATATATGACAAAATGCAGAAAGTCGTTGTCACGAAATTTTCGAAAATGTGACAGTACGAAATCACGACGGGAATCTACCCCGCTTGATTTTGGGATTCATCTTCTCTAATTCATTAAGAACATAACAACAGCCGAGTTGTTCGGACGTGTTTTATCTGCATTCCTACTTCTCTCTATAAATTAATAATTTATTAAATATTAGTGAGAATGTGACTTTTTTCTCAAGTGCCTTTTGAAGTAGTGGATTATTACCTACTTATAATTTTGGGATAGTGACTCTTGTTTTTGTGACTGATCGATAATTTAAATAAAATCAATACATAATTACAAAGTTTTTCACGCATATGCAAAAAACAATAATGCCTTGTGTGTGCGATCAAAAGGTTGATAGAAATCTTCCTAAAGAGCAGAAAGTGCAGTGTGCAAAGTGCAATGATCTCTTCCACGCCACTTGTGTTGGTATTCGTCCGGCTGATGTCGAATTTTTGCAAAGTGCTGGTCAGTGTTTTTTTTGTGAAGCTTGCACTATTCTGCGTCGGACTTCCCTCCGTTCACCTCCTCCACCTATTACAAAGGAGAAAACGTCAACCGTCATCACTAGTTCTTCCTCTTCTAATTCTCCGAAGTCTGGAGATTCTACGAAGCATAGTGATAATTCTCTTATTAATGCCGAGAGCCAGCAAACAATAAATTCTCTGTTTAATCTAATAGCATCTCTTCAAACAGAAAATGCTAGTGTGTTAAAGTCGGTGAGTGCGCTAAATGAAGCTAATAATAACCTGGTGCTGGAATCGACAAAAATAGCGGTTGGTTGGGAGTAAATTGGCAAATTCAACGGAAATTGCACACGGAAATGATTGGGGCTGAATCAAGTGCTTCTTGAGTGTATGCACATGGTATTAATTTAACAAAAACCTGCTAATAAAAGGTTAAAGAATAACACTTAGGGCCAATTCACAGTGCGTAGTTCACTCAGAATCGGCAGCTAACTATAGAATTTCAGTGCGCACTGGGAATTCGGCCCTTAGAAAAAGACCAATACAAGGCTGAAAGTAAAGGCGAGTATGTACATAGATAAAGAAAAGAATAAAGGCAAAGATAAAAATAAAAACAAAAACAAATATGTGTAAACGTAAAGGCAAAAATGAAGATTAAGGTAAATTTAAACACTTACAACACAACACAACACAACACAACACTACACAACACAACACAACACAACACAACACAACACAACACAACAC
>NW_016164536.1:11783-22717 GCF_001687245.7 Rhagoletis zephyria | reverse complement strand
CGCTCCGTTTAATGTCACAAACAACCAAATACGCCGTGACCGTGATCTCTACTGGTGCTTCTGAAATAAAAAAAAGTACGCCTTTGCCGCACCAACAAAAATTTCACGATCGTCTTATTTCTGCACTCATTTCTCATACAGTATAATTACAGTGACTTAAAGGGAAATCAATCTTAGATTTCTACTAATATTGAACACCATTTGGTGTTCTCCTGCTAACGCGAGCAGAATCCAGTACTTTAAGAGCTATGGAAGTGTTATTGTTTAGCTGAGGGAAAGTTTATTAGGTTTGGGAAGTAGAGGAGATAGGGATTTCCCTTGTATTAATGTATCGAGCTGAATGAGCGCATAAGGTTTATAGGTGCACATCAAGTCAACCACGCATGCTGTTTCATATTCAAGAAAGTTTGTGTCAAGCAAGTCGTCTTTGTTGAGCAATATCTGCCGATACATTTTTTCGACATCGCCCTTAAAGACAAATCGAGAGATATGCCACTTGAGGATGTTCTGAAAATGGGCCTTAAAGGTATACATGTAAATTTGTAAACTTGGTAAAACTATTTTAGAATTGGCATTGCCCTGTAGCCTAAGAGCTGGCCAAATAATCTTCTGCCTGTCATACAGCTCAAAAGTAATTTAAACAAAAAAAAAAAAAAAAATTAGAATACATATCTCTTTTAGACATTGCAATTAATTTATTAGTTTTGATTATTGTTTTAATAAGTGCACTTTTACTTCATTTTCTTCATCTAATATAATAAGATGACTATCATTTTGTGAATTTTTGGCCACCGCTATATCCCTAACACGCTGGGTATTTGCATCTACTAACTCTTCTCCGATTTCGCGATCCAAATAAAAATCATATGTTCGTATTTGTCCATTAATGAGCGCAAAAAGTCGCCAGCCATCACGTGACAGTTCTAGCGATTGCACTAAGTCCTTGCGCAATGCAGAGCCGATCATTATTATTTGCTGGTCATAGACTCGCAACTCAAATGGTCGCTTTTGATTGTTTATCAACGCAATGCAAGCGGCTGTGGATGGTCGCGTGTCATATTGGGTAGTGTGGCTATTGCCTTCGTTTGCCAGCTGTCGCCTCTCATTTAGTATAATGTTCTGAATGGCACAAGATTTTCCAGTGTCTGGATCGATGTCAGGTGTTTGAGGTGTATTAATACCACAGTTTTCTTCCCTTGAGTATGCAGTCTCCAAGCCCCCTCCATCTCTAAAGCGTTGAGAGGAAAATGTTTGCTGGTTGCAGTTGACAATCATCACTGATCCGTTCGAAAGGCCTACCGCGAGATAATTTTCGTTGGTCAGCACCTTCAAGCTTGTTGGAAAGAGGAAACCGCCCTCGCTGATGTTAATTTTACGAAAACGTTCTGTTTTTAGACTCTTCGAACAGGTCAGTACAAAGTTTCGGTTAATGCATACATAGATGCGTTCGCTACCGGTATCGATACCAGTGAAGCGAAGCCCCTGCAGTTGTTGGCTTTGTCGCAGCATATTCTGCGTACTGTTTAGTTCTCGTAAAACCTCATCACTGTAAAGTTCTTTTTGGAACAATAATTTAGTTTTTTCGAATTGGGTTTGTGCGCGGCGCGAACCACTTTCTAAGTAGTCGCGTAGATCACAGATAGCACTCTGAATCAGTTTGACACGTGCCCAAGGTGAACTGTACTCAAATTGAAAACTTGACTTAGAAGCTGAGCTGTACTGCTGATGGTGGTGGGAATTAACTGTTTTCGGTATGTCAAATTCAAACGGCCTCGCACTAGTTTCCACCAGCGTCCAAATCGACAAGATACCACTGTCGTTTAACGCAGCGAACTGGAAATAAATACTTCTGTATTAGAAAAAAAAATATTCATTCAGCCTTATCATGAGTTTTATTTTCCCCGAACCGGTTCACTTTTCACTCTTGGTTTCCATGGTTTTACTATGAGCGGATGATAAATTTTCGGGTGAACTTTTTTTAGGCGGAACTCAGGATAAGGCAGATTATATTTTATTTCCTGCATACCTGTATTTGTCTATACGGCCCTATAGTAGTTGTTGCTTTCGGAGGTGTTAGAAAACTACGTAAATCTATCACTGCGCCAAGGTCGACAAGTTTTTGCTGTTGGCTTGTATTGGTATCCCATGTCGGAACCACGGACTGCGTTGCAGCAAAGTGCGTCAGATATCCATCCAATTTGGAGCAGAAAGAGTATGTTTCACGCAGATCCCACATTGCAATACTGCCATCATGCAGTCCACAAATGACGATATCTGAGCAGTCGTTGCAGATTTCGGCGCGGCAAACCTCGCTCCACGTAGAAAGCAACCGCAATGGTTGTGAGCATTCGTTGGTTGACCACACCATAAGAAGGTGAGAAAAGTCTCTTTGATAGACGTCTGCGTCTGGCAGACTCACATGCACTGTAATGATAAGATCATGTCGCGCGCTTGCGAATACACGTACTACACGCAAAGCATTTAAAAGTTTAGTGTCCAAAGGAATGTAGCCTTTGCTAATTGCCTGTAGGTTACTTTGGTACTGTTCCAGTTTCCTAATTTGTCCCACTTGACTAGTATCTGATTGCGCCGAACTGAGAACTCTCGATATTAGGCTGGTAGCACGAAGTAAAAATGAGTTTAATCGCTCGAAATCCACCGGTTTGTACATACTTTTCAGTTGTTCGCTAACGATCCGGTTGGTTTTGCTTTGACGAATAATGGCTAACTGTTGCAAACTATAATCATAGACATCAGACTTTGAACAGCAGATCGCTTTGTATTCGTCTGTCGGAGACTCGCCGCAACAGTTTTGTATCGCCGATGTACCATTCAGGCCTGAGCTAAGTTTTTGCACTGTTTGCAAATCGAATTGTGGCGGATGTTGTGTCCACATGGTGCGCATTTCATATCCGTCCGTCTGACATTCACTAGACATACGATTGTCGTTAGTTTGTGTCGAGCACTGCGTAGTATTGAGTGTGCCGTATGTTTGCATATAAATATCGTAGCTTATGGGCTTTAATTCGAACAGCGAAAAGGTCAAAATGTCGAATTGAATTTTGTTCATTAGTTCTACGCCCCTTTTACTCACGATTGGTCTGGTATTAAAACCAGTATAACCGCCATAAGTGCTCCTAATTCCACCGAATTGGTCGACTTCTGCTTGAACTTTATTCGTTACAGTATAGCCGCTGATTCCCGAGTCCAGCTGGTCTGTTGAAGCAACGCTATACGAAGTGTCCATGCTGTCAAAAGGCCTTTCACCCATTTGAGTGTTGATCTCAGAAAGCTTTGGATGTTTACGTGAGTTCATTTCGTAGTTTCCTGAGTCCAGTTTTCGTTCGGTATCCTTATCGCGATGAATTACTGTGATAGGATATTGGGTTATTTCAGATTCTTCCTCATCGTCGCTATTAATAGCATGCATTTCCTCCCTATTTTTTGCTTTTTCATCCCCAGATGATGAAGATATAGGACTTATGCTGTTGCCTTCATCTTCGCTGCCGGCACCACTTGCCGACGAGTCGTTCTCACTATTCCCAATTGAACCATTTTGAGTCGACGTTTCGGTGTCAAAATCCGACTCATATGACTCAAAATCGTCTGAGTAGTTATCGGGATCACTATCTTTAGCTTCATTACCATTAACCGAAACTTGAGTTCCTGAGGCCTCTTCTGGTTTTGGGACTGATTTTATACTTTTCAACGGCTCACCGAAGGCTACGTCGAAAGCTACTGGTTCTTTGACAACAGTTCTCTGTACTTCCCTTTCAACTGCGGGTAATTTCCTTGCAGCTCTTGTTTCCCTTGTTGTCACGTCTGATAGTATCTGTTGCTCTATTCTTTGCTTTGCTGAATCGGTACGCAAAACAATGATTTCTTCATCTTTCAAGGAATGGGTGCGGACACGCTTCGGTTGCTCATCATTTTCGACGGGTACAACGCTGTCATTGAATGACTCTGCGGCGAATTCTTTACGGCGCGGTGGTGGGGAGGCAACCGTTACATTGTGATATGTATCGAGCACGGCATTGGCTTTAATGGCTTTGGACTGCTTCTTCTTGACGTTTGCCTCAATACCAGGGCTATGCTTAACCCGCGTTGGCTTTTCATTGACGCTACTCTTGATTGACGTTGCTGTAATGCGTTTCTTTGGCTCTGGTGCATTCTGCCTGTCAGCTATTTTCGGAGCGGCTCGGGATGTGCTCAATATTTTACTTGGTGGGGTGGTTTTCAGCTTAACATCGCGCGGAGTTCGTGTCTTGGCAATTGGGGATGGGTCGACTCTACGTGATTGACTGCTGCTCTTAAGCTTGTATTTCTCTTCTAGAACTCGACTTGCGGCGGCTGTATCGGGGGTCGTTTTAAGTTGTGAGTTTACTTTGGTAGCTCCACTTGTAGTTTTTGGTGGGTTATTCACAGTGGTTTTTTTCAATGTGGTTCCTGTTGTTGTTTTAAGACCCTGAAATTTAAAGAAACAAAATTAATAAACGAAAATACACAGTCTGCAAATTTATTCTCGTGAAATACGAGCTTGAAGAGAATGTGAAGAAGTTACATAATTTGGGGCTTGATACAAATACTTAAAGGTAAAACCGCTCGCTCAATTAATTCGTCATTTATTTTTTGAAGTTTGTCTACTTTATCTGGCTAACCCGAACGTAGTACCACAGCCATAAGCTATTTCGCTGGCTACATCAGTCACATCAGCAATAATACAACACAACCACAGCTACATATTGTGGGCAGATTGGAGAATTCTGGTTAGCCAGTAACATCGAAATGCTGCAATCACAACAGGCGGCCAATTTATTCGCCACTCGACTCACAGCAGCTTTCTGAGAGCACCTGGTATGATGAGGAATGTCAAGAGGCTTATGAGAAAAAAGATGCCGCCTACAGGGCCACGCTGCGATCGGGTGCAACGCGAGCCATGTGGGGACTGTTATATGGAACGTAAGCGGGAAGCGAGACCTATTTGCCGCAATAAGAAGAAAGAGGCCGAAATACGTGAGTGCGAAGAGCTTTAGATGCGGGTCGACAAGAATAATGCCCGAAATTATCAGCAAGTTAGGCGACTAACGGAAGGTTTCAAGACCAGGGTGAACTCCTGTAAGAAAAACCATGGCGAAATAGTGAACGATATCAACAACGTACTAAAATTATGGAGGCAATACTCTTCCACCCTATTGAATGGCAGCAGCACTGAAAGCTGTGGAAAGAGCGATCCCGAGCCCCCAGTCGAAGACGATGGAATCGATGTCCCACCGCCTGACTATGCTGACAACCTTCAGCCGAACTATTCAAGCACAGCGACGAGTAGCTGATGAGGTGCATTCATCAACTCTTACGAAGAATATGGTCAGATGAACGCATGCCCGACGACTGGAATTTAAGTGTACTCTGCCCAATCTACAAGAAAGGCGACCCAGCCATATGGGCCATCTAACGCGGAATCAGCCTTTAAGCACAGGTCAAATCTTGGAAAATACTGGGGAATATGATCTAAACACCATATATTTGTCAAGAAAGTAGTCTTTATGCCTCGATGTCTGAATTTTGTATTCCCGCGAAACTAATACGGCTGTGTAAAATGACGATGAGCAATAACACCAGCCCCGGCAGAATGGGGAATGACCTCCTAGTCTTTTGATACCAAACGAGGTTTCGGATATGGTGACTTCCTTTCGTTTTATTTGTTTAATCTGATATTGGAGATGAACATACGAGACGTAGAACTGAACCGCTCAGGAAAAATTTTTTACAAGAGTGTGAAATTTCGGTAACAAGAAGTCTGCTCTGCCTTTTCAAAGTTTAATAGGGAAGCTAAGCGAATGGANAACCGCTCAGGAAAAATTTTTTACAAGAGTGTGAAATTTCGGTAACAAGAGTCGCGAAGTCTGCTCTGCCTTTTCAAAGTTTAATAGGGAAGCTAAGCGAATGGGTCTAGTGGTCAACAAGTACAGGACGAAGTATCTCCCGCCATCAAACAAACAGTCAGCGCATTCGCGCCTTAGCACCCACGTCACTGTTGGCAGCTATAATTTCGAGAAAGTGGAGGATTTCGTTTAGTTCGGAACCAGCATTAAGAGTACAACTTCACAACAAGCGTTTCAGGCGTTCCGCGCTTTTCAGGATTTCAGCAATAGCGGAATTGCATAGCTGAAAGCCCGAAAAGATATATATGTGTATATGTGTGTGTATGTACATATAGTGTGTGTATACATATTTTAATAAAAAATTAACAAAAAATGTAGCCCCCTCCCATACAAACCGAATTTTTCATACTGCATATCTCTGGAAATGTTCATGGTAGAGTAGTGGAACTTCGTATGGAGATATATGAAATAAATCGCATACTCTTGGAGGAAAATTGGAGCTATTGGAAGAGGGGGTGTGGCACCTTCCATACAAACTGAATTTTTCATATCTCTGGAAGTGTTAATGGTAGAGTACTGGAACTTGGTATTGCGATATATGAAATAAAAAAATTAGCTATAGGAGAAGGGGGCGTGGCACCTCCCATACAAACCGAATTTCTCATACTGCATACTTTTGGAAGTGTTCATGGTAGAATACTGGAACGTGGTACTGCGATGTATGAAAACAATCGCATAATCTTGGCGAAAAATTGGAGCTATTGGAAAAGGGGGCGTGGCACCTCCCATACAAACCGAATTTTTCATAGTGTATACTTCTGAAAGTGTTCATGGTAGAATACTGTAACTTGGTATTACGATATATGAAATAAATCGCATACTCTTGGAGGAAAATTGGAGCTATTAGAAGAGGGGGCGTTGCACCTCCTATACAAACCAAATTTTTCACACTGCATATCTCTGTAAATGTTCATAGTAGAGTACTGGAACTTGGTTTGGAGATATACGAGATATATCGAATACTCTTGGAGAAAAATTAGAGTTATTGGAAATGGGGGCGTGGCACCTCCCATACAAAGCGAATTTTTTGTACTGCATTTCTTTGGAAATGTACATGGTATAGTACTGGAACTTGGTATGGAGATATCTATATATAAGTACGCCACAAGTAATTTTTGCAGTCCCTTTTTTGAAGGCACTGTTCGCTCGATTTCAATGAAACATACACCGATTTAAAGCATATTAGGGTTTTGATAGGCGAATCTCCCCTGAACCGTTTTTTTCCATATTTTTGGCCTATGTGCGCTTTTATTCGAAACCTAAATGTTTCGGTACCGAGTATCGAGAGTATTGGATACTTAAAAGTATTGACTCAGCACATAACTACTGCTGTCAACTCGACTGTGACGTCAGCAAAATAGCTGATTCTGTCAAATTCACTGAGAGCCGATTAGCGGTATTGCCGTCGGCGCCACCTTTTGTATTCTCTCCACCGTGGGTAATACATACATACGAAGAGAACGGTTCGTCGTGGAGATTAATTTCATGATCGAAAAGCAAGAAAACAAAAGAAGACTTGTAGGCAGTGTTGCCACTCACTGTCTTTATTTTGTAGCAAAAAATGTTGCAAATCTTACTGAACTGTGGCCGAATTATTTGAAGCTTACAGATATAGTTAGAGAATATCGCTTGGTATTATTTTTTTATTTAATGAACAATATTGTTCTGATACATATGAAAAATATCCACATTAGTCAGTCCAATTTTTTGAGTATATAATATAACACCGTGCGACAGTCAATTTTACACACATAAAAATCAATATATTCACGAGACTGGGGCTAAATTTAGTAAAACTGCGTTTTTAATTTTTCTCTCTGACGTCAGAATTTTTTTTAAAAAAGACTTTGAAATTTCGATAATATGATTGAATAAGAAAATTATTCAAAAGATGAGGTGCATTGTAGAATAATAATATGGGTACCAATTAAAAGGAAAAATTCTATAGAATAGAAAACAAATTTAATTTTTGGGTGGGTGCACCAGGACGAATAAGTATTGAAAATGTCCTTTTAAAAGTAGGAAATTTCCAATACTTATTTTTGAAAAAAATATATGTCAAGGCCTAATATATTAACTACCACATCCTCGAATTTCGTCTTTCTAACTTTATTAGTTTTAGATAAAAGAAATTTGCACTTCTCTTTATAAGATACAATATACATAAATAAAGATACTGGAATCATTATAATGGAACCAGGTATGCGCTCTAAGAGAACAAATGTTTTTAATTATATATTTTTTTGGTGTATATGAAACGAAATTTTTGCGTTTAAAAACGTATAAGTTTTCTGCTTAAAATAGTTTTCTTTATAAAAAAGGTATTTTTTGCTTTCAAGTGTTTCTTCTCAAATTTTAAGTATACAAATATGCACACCGGAAGAAGGGGGTTCAATCAGCTTTACAACGATACCAAATTGTTAAAAATCGGTTAGAAATTTCTATATTTTTTTTGTTATAAAAAAGGGTACTTTTCCTCTAAGTGTTTTTCGGGATATGTATTGGTAATGATAAGGGCAATACTTTTGCAAAAAGGAGCCGCCGAGAAAAAGTGTGGTGAATGTCCGATTATGCCGACCGGCTGCACCACTGGGATGTGATTTACCAATATTACTCTGCGTTAAAGCTTCATTAGCCGCCGAGGCACGCCGCCGCCGAGTTACGAAAATATCGGCGCCTAAGGAATTTTGTACAAAATTTTCATGGTGAATGCGCATTGAAATACATCGATTGAAGGAACTACTACTCCAGAATATATAACAATTTTTTTTCAATACCACAACAATATTCTTTTTTTACATATAACTACAACAACAAGAAAGTTAGCACACACCAAAAACTTTAACGCTTATATCTCAGAAAGCAGTTTTAACAGAATCCTCAATTATTGAAGATAACAAAAAAATTGATATTACTGTGTATTTTTTCTTTAATAAAGAGTTGTATATTTTTTAAACAGATTATAAATAAGCCGGCTATTTTATTCTGGGGTCCCACAGACATATACAAGTACTAGGTGGCTGTGTGAAAATTATGTTAGCATTCATCAGTGGTGGTCAAACCACAGGAAGGTTTTGTAGGGTTAAAGTTCCCCCTTCTTGGTGGGAATTAGTAGTATTTTTATTATTTTCGGTTATCCTTAGGAAAATTTAAGCTATTTTTTAAACAGGCCTGTTCTGCTGGGAGTTAATGGGTAAACCTGTTGGAAAATAGTAGACCACCCTAGTTTTCAATCTATAACCCGCAAAAAATCGTAAGAGCTCCGTAATTTAACATAACGGTAGATAAGATTATTATAATTATTAATAGCGACATAAATTACTCCAACAACTTAACTTTTTAAATTTTTAATTTTTTTAAATTTAAATAGTACATACGGATCTATAGAGCAGGTTTTCCCAAAGTGGGGTGCCGCTGGTGGCTAGAGTATACTAAATAGTGGTGCGGGCAAATTCTTTAATTCACAAGGCAAACTTCAAAATGGGGGCCAGAAAATCAAAAAATTTTAATTTTTATTAAAATTACCTTCAGCGGCTCGTCAAAGCGCATACACAAAACAAATGGCTTGCAGAAAAGGGATATTTCGCTTGGTTCGTCAAGCCGCTTATGTGGTGTATTTCGCTCTTAAGCGTAGTCCCCTAGTACGTTTTCGCTACGTACCCTTTTCACAAGCATTTTCGGTACTTTTGTTGTTCTAATCCGCGTTTCATCCACTTTTCTTCCCGTTTTCGGATTAATTTTTGGATTTTTTGCTGGCTGGGCTGTTCTCGTAACAAGCGCGGCAGCTTCGCGCCCGTGTATATGTTACTTATTCTTTGGACCTTCACAATCACACTGTGAAAGACCGAATCAACACGATTTTAGAGGCAGTCGAGAACGTACTTATAAAAAGTTTGAAAACTTGTGAATTTTTTAGTGTGCAACTTGACGAAAGTACCGACGTAGTGGGACTTAATGTTTTTCTCGTGTTAGTGAGGTACCCATTCGCAATGCAAATCGAAGAAGAACTTTTGATGAGCGAAGTACTTGAGACTTACACCATTAGCGAAAAAATTTTTAAAGCTATCGATAAATTTGTACAGAAAAATAGTTTGAAATGGAGCAAGTGTGCGGAAATTTCCAGTGGTTGGAAAAACGAAAGGAGGAGGATGTCTAGGATGACTGTATGAAATGTCGGTATTACCTGCTGACTAGGAAGATGCCGCCACTAGATTTAAAACCCGTATTGGATGACGCTGGGATGATTAGGGATGTTCCGATACATTCGGCTTACTCATATAAGTAGTACCGAAATAGCGATTTGAGTAAACCCAGTTGAGTAGGTATCGATACTTTCATGGTATGATAACAGAGGCCTGCGAAATTAAAATACATATTTGGTTTTTTTTCTAGCACGTCGAGATTTTTTTATTGGTGATGTATATTTTAGAATTTCCACACACATCATTCATTACATTATTTCGATATTTTTTTTCGACATTTTTATTTTCGACATTTTTTGTTTTCGACATTTTTCTTTTCGACAATTTTTTTCTCGACATTCTTGATTTTTTAACTATTTTTTTTCGACATTTTTTTCGGTGTTTTTAGTTTCGACAATTTAAATTTCGACATATCGTACCAGACCCTAAATACTACGAAGGGAGTCAAGAAAGTTCTGGATGCAAGTGTATGCTGTTGGCAAGATTGCATTAAAAATACTAGTGACTTTTACTTTTACATTTCTATGTGAGACTGCATTTTAACCCTAGAACACACACCCGGGTACAAATGTATCCACTTTCAACTTTGAAGTGTTGTAACTTTTGAACCGCTATACCTCTATACCGGATCTAGGAAGATTATTTAGTTTTGAGTTCAAATTCAAAATTTGAACCAGATCGGACCATTGGTTCAGGAGCTACAGCCTTCCAAACACATTATATACGTAAACACACACCCGGGATACGTTTGTACCCCAATAGTAAAAATCCTCATAATAATAAAAAAAAA
>NW_016164536.1:0-10468 GCF_001687245.7 Rhagoletis zephyria | reverse complement strand
TGAAATGTATATTTTAATATATAACAAATTTTTGTCTTTTGTTTCATTCGAATATTCCTACTGGTTCCAGCGATATGGGCAAATAAAGTCAGGACATGCAACAGTGGATTTTTGTTTTTGTTGTTGTCCTGATAAATGCAAAACAAAATAATATAATTTATAATAATATACTTGTAGAGTAACAACGAATACAGATTTTGGTTTTTATTTCATTGAAATATTCTACCTGGTTCAAAAGATATGTGCAAAAAGGTCGCGCAAGGTATGGGTACGTAGGTAGCAAATACACTGGTATAACTGGTTTTTGTATTTTATATGCAGCTGCAAGGGTTGTTTTCACACGAGGTGTTGTTATAAATGCTGCCTGTTGATATTTTCATTATTGTTTTGGTGCTCAAAAGTGTAAGAAGTGAAAATTTAAGTGAAAATAAATATAACTGAAACTGTAAATAACTGGATACGAAATGACTTCAAGAAGAAACGAATATTTATCAAGTGCAGCATATAGAAGGTAAAAAATGTAAAATAAGCAACAATGTAAACATATACTAATTTTTTTTATTATGCAGGCTAACTGAGGAACAGCGAGAATCATATATACAAAAAAAAAATCATAGAAATCGGTTGAATAAGCATTAAAAAACCGCAAAATAAGGTCCCGGGTACAAACGTATCCCGGGTGTGTGTTTACGTGGTATTTTCTGGGTGTGTGTTCTAGGGTTAACAAATGCTTACATAAGCAAGTAATTTTTAAGCAAAAAACAAAACCGACTTCAATTCCCATATAAAATATTAGATTATCGTTAATCTCTTCATGACCCAATGTTCGGATTTAAACCAAATTCGAATGGGACCACTTGTGAGGTAACCTTTTCTTTCCTTTATAAAAAGAAATATAGTAATCGGTTAACGTGGTCCAAAGTTATGCGGTAGCATACATAAAAAAATAATAATAAAAAAATATTCCGACGAATTGATAACCTTCTCCTTTTTGGTGTGAAACAAAATTGATGACTTATTGTTAGTATGAAAACTAGAAACACAGTAATCAACTTATTGAGCATTAGACCTATTCTCTTTCAAAAACAAAAGGAGAAATGTTCGGTAGTTTGTTCAATGGCTTTGGGGTGGCAAGCGGAGACGGACACTTTAAAAAATTGGGTAAAATTAGAATTTTGACAGAGAAAATGTAAGTCCAACTCCGGCTACGCTGCCACGCTACCACAATATTTCTTAATAATTTGTATATGAAATTTAGAAATCTTAATTTTAAACTAACGTGTAATTGTTTGACCACACGTGTGTGTCAAAATTTTTGGCTTTTGGTTAAGCATTTGGACACATTAACCCAAAATTATTGTACAAGTAACCGAGCCGTACTCAACAATATACCTTTTGCATGTTCAAATTTCGATTCTTAGAACAAAATGTTTGTAAATAACCAAAAAATTAATAAAAAAATTTGGAGGATTTTAGATATTGGATATGGTAGCACGAAATGTCACAATCTACTTAATTGTGAGGCTGTTAATATGGCGACGAAAAAGTGACAATGAGACTACCTTCTTTTTTGTATCATGGTATACAGTAAGCCAGCCATTGACAATATGCTTATTTGAAAATTTCCCGTAGCGAATGTCATGCATTAGTCACTTAAGAGTCTTCTACGGAAAAGTTACGTCTTAAATGACTTCTGGCTCCGTTTGTATGGAAGTCGTTCATGACTTTTTCATATAAATGGAAATTTCGTCGTTGATGTCATCTGCATGACTTGGTCATGCAGTGATCATTAATGACATTCAAGCGACAGTATCTTGCAATGAACTTTTTATAAGTGACCGCTGCAAGACATTGTCTGTTATAAGTCTTTGATAGGAGTACACCTGCATGTCATTGTCACTAGTGTCATTGTCAGCTATATGTCGCTTAGGATTCGCAGCAAGTGCGACGATGCCACTAAATCCTCATTAGTGACGATGTCACCGGTGACCATTTTCGCTACTGGGCTGTGAAAAAATATCAACCAATACATTCAAACAAAATGTCAAATAAGCATATTTACATGTATTTGTTTTGGCTATCTGGATTACTGTATACTGTGGGGCTGAGCAGTTGAAATATCCGTCAAAGGTAAAACACAACGCACTAAAGCTATGAACACCATCATACTTCTATTTTTTTTTGCGTATACAGTCTCTCTTTTTTAGAATATGCAAAAAAGTTTTTGAAGCTGTAGCCTTACAGTCTAACCTAATATCCGCGGCTTGCGTTTTGGTACGCACGGCGTCGAATTTGTTTTTTTGCGTCACCCGAAATTCGCTTGCGTGCGTTTGCATTTGATTTCGTCGAGTGAAACGTCAAATCAAAATGTCACGCAGAGCGAAAATTGGGAATAGAGTTAGCTTCATACGCACGGCTTTCAATTTCGGTTGGTCCCATACAAGTTGTATGTGCATGAGAAATTTTTGACCGTAAATTGGCGGCGTACGTGAAAAGCCTGTTAACGAAAATGTAGCCATTTCATGTAGCATTGTTGCTTTTATTTTAATTATAGCACTTTTGCTCCAATTGTGGCTAAACGGCAACGCTGGTTGTAGGGTGGATCAGATACAAGCGCCTATCTGATAGATACGAAGGTCAGTTGGCGCCCGCATGCCGAACTGATAACTGGAAAGTTGCAAAGTCTTATATTTCCGCGCATATGTACATAAACCCACATTCATACATTCATACATCTGTGTTTACTATAGGCATACAACAGTGAAATAAGGGTAAGTCATTGACCTAAAAATGTAGACTTACAACTGAAAACAAACAAAGAAGCTGTGAATGAAGCGTATTTATACATGTGTAAATATTCGCATGTTTGGAAATAAATGCATATGCTATACAGATATCAACACTTGCTTTATACAAAAATGCTGTACTTCTGGAAGAAAATGTTCTTATTAAAAGGTCAATAATAGGGAATTTACCTGAGGCGATTTTTCAGGCAACTTTTGAAAGCCACAATCGTCTGGTGTAAACGGCCTTTCAACTAATCGACTGTGAAAGTTGAATCATGTAAATTCCCTATAAGTTGGATATGCGAGTATTTAAATATGTACTTATGTATGTTCATAAATAACCACATACATATGTATACACTTAATACAAATGTATGCATGTATGTACACATACTCAACATGTATTTTAATTAAAATGGAATTAATTGCAAAGTGAGGAAAACATAGATCACACTTTGAAATACATTTTTTACACAGTGCAGTGGAAGCCAAACAAAAAAGTAGGTGCTCATAACTTTATATGAAATACGCGTTGTGAAAGCGGTATGCAAACTGGTTCCGAGTTGTTATCGACACTTTTTGGAAATAGATATTTTATTGGTGCGCTCACGGTTCTTTGTTGCGTCGTTTTCGTTGGCGGTTTCGACATCGGATTTCAGGTGTTTTATTATGACACTCAAATATATGTAACTAAATTTTATTAAATAAATTTCAATGAATTATACAATAGAATTCAGGATGCTTCTTTGTGTTTAATCAATGAATCGCCAGAAAAAAATGCACATAATGCGATAACGTAGTTGTGGTCGTTATTGCGATTGAATTGTCTAACGCTTTTGTTATGGCATTTACATTGGTAGCTTAACAACCGTTGCGAACAAAAAGTAAGATGAGGGGCGAGTTACGGGAGCATACTCGACGAATTTATTAAATGAATTATATTGCAACAGCTGAGAACATAAACTTTCGGCGCCAATGACAACCGTAAAACAGCTGATTTTAGGAAACAAACAAACAAAAACATAAGAATGTCAAACCGGAGAAAAAATGGCTGCATTTTACGTAATAGATTGCTGAACGTAACAGATGGCTGCAGTGAGTTAAAACCGCAAATAGATGGCGCTGAAACTGTTAAGTTATGGCAATGATTCAATAATACACGGTTAGATAATTATTGACAGCCGCGGTTTGACACTCCCTTACAAAAGGTTGCATTTACGAAGTGCGGAGAAAGACGAAGAATGAAATCCCTTGGTGCGTAAATGGTAGTAGAAAAGTACGCAAAGTAGGCAATTAGTAGTGAAATTCCTTTTGTAAATTCTAACGTATTTGCAGGAAATCTGGCATTTTAAACGAAATATTGAACGTAATATTACAGTATCTACTTGAATTACGTAATTTATATGCTATTTAGCTGTATAAAAACTGCAAAAGGGCTCAAAATTAATATAACACTACTGCGAGTTTTATGTAAACATCCAGTTTAAAAAAGTTGATGTTTTCATCAGTTAAATGTGCTTCATATGTATATACAAATAAACATATTGCCCAAATCTTATACATGCATTTCACACCAAATGTACACCTTTTCCAAGTAAGTTTGCAAAGAAGCAACACGGTGCCACTGCTTGTATTATTGAATCATGAGCTATGGCTACACTCATTTTGTTTTGGGACAACAGCAATACTGAAACGTCAGATGACATAAGATGTGTGTAGTAACTTGTCCAGTAAAAATCGCAGCGAGAGCGTACAAGCAAAATAGAGCGTAGAAATGTGAAAAGAAAATTCGCGAAAAAGTTATCAACACAAAACTAGCAAAAACTTGCAAGTGCACAGTGGTTCCACTGTTTTGACACGCTGCTGTAAACATTATACAATTTATAAATGTTTTAAACTTTCCTTTACACACAAGCAAAGTGCAGTACAACATAAATATGTACGCTCATATCATTCCCACGACAGCCGGTTCTACGTACCGGAATGACTCGGGTTTTACCCGACCAAGGGCTGTTGTTTCGGCGATCTAACCCCGTTAGGGCCAGAAATCTACACCTGCTAAGTATGCCAGAGACGACTGCATACAAACTCCACTTCGGTCAGGTGCAATGCCTGTGACGGGTGGAGTCACCTTCGTAACTGCTCGGGCCTGCGTACGCACCGGCAATGGACCACGTCCTTCGTGGCCCCATGCTGTGCGAACCGGACTGCCTCCACGGCAAACCGCCACCCGCCTGGGCAGCACACAATCAACACACCCACACCCCAACACAACACAGCAATAGACACACAAACAAACACAATAGCACCCACACACCGCCGCCGGCAACTCCTAGTCCCTCCGACAATCTGCTCTGTCTGTCAGTCAAGAATATACCGTAACGTGACATCAGTCAAGTGCAACTCTTGCCTCGGCTGGTGCCACTTCAGGGCGTGCTCAGGACTTCGCAACACACGAGATTGGACGAGCGACTATGTGGGCCCCTGCTGTGCTGCCCCGTCGCATCCCTCCCCCGCGACGCCGCATACCACCACCACAAGGCAGCACCCCCTTCTGCAGCACGTACAGCAGGGGGCCGGCAGGCAACACAACTCTTTAACACCACACATCACAATCGGTCTCCCAAGGCACACAAAGGTGCTACAATTTAACTGTAACGGACTCCAGAGCAAGATCGAGGAGATAACTGTCTTTATGGGAAGGCATGGAATATTAATAGCTGCGGTCCAAGAGATGAAGTTGCACGGCAATTCAACCCTGTTGAATTGCGCCGGATACAACGTGCACCGTCGGGATCGCGAGCGAGATAATGGTGGAGGTTTAGCGTTCATCACGCACCACACCGTGCAGTATCGTCTCATTGAAGCAGACATCGACCGCAGGGATACCATCCTAGAATGTCAGGGTATTGCTATCCGGTCAGGCGATGTTGAGCTCGAAATATTTAACGTATACATACCCCCTGTCACCAGCTGCCCGGCAGGATATCACCCTGAAATAGGTGCGCTACTCAGAGGTGAAAACCGTATGGTAGTTGGTGACTTTAACGCGCACCACGATCTCTGGCATTCAAGCCTGTCAAATGATCGTAGGGGAACACATCTGGCTGAGCAGATAGACGATTCGACATTCTGCACAATGAACGACGACGCACCCACCAGGATTATGGGCAGCTGATGCAGCTCGCCAGATCTAACAATTGTCAGCGCTGGTCTGATAAACAGCGTATCATGGCGACCTATGCTGACTCTAGCATCAGACCATCTGCCCATAGTCATCTCGATTGATAAACCTGCTGACTTTGCTTCCGTGGATCACCGGACCTATATCAACTCCAAAGCTGAATGGAAAGGCTTCACGGATGTTACTGAGGGCGCCTTCACTGCACTACCCATACCAACCGATGTTCATGTAGGTGAGCGTAAGTTCCGCAGGGTTGTCGCTAGCTATTTTAGGCGGCAGTTCATTCTGCATCCTCCGGTGGATAAAGCCAAATGTCGAGTGACCAGAAGGCTGCACAAAATACCAAAACCTAGTGCGCCTCTTGTTTTCACCAGCGGTGAGGTAAGGGTAGCCATCGGGAAGGCGAAAGCCTCCAAAGCCATTGGACCCGACGGAATATGCATGTTGATGCTGAAAAATTTGGGTCCTGCGGGAGTAGCGTACCTAACGGAGGTCCTCAACCTGTCTATGGCCACTCTCGTCATTCCAGACATCTGCTACTCCTGTACTTCACGAACCACCTGACCCCAGCGTAGCATCAACATGGGTTCCGTAAAGTGCATAGTACAACAACAGCACTTAACGCCATAAACACTCAGATAACTCGTGGCCTAAACCGAAACCGCCCCTGTGAGAGAACTATTCTAGTAGCGTTGGGCCTGTCCGAGGAGTTCGACACTGTCAGTCATTCAACGCTACTAGAAGATATAGAGGCCTCCTCACTCCCACAGGGACTCAAACGGTGGTCGGCGAATTACCTGAGTGGTCGACACTCGTCAGTAATCTTCAGAGACAAAACCAGCAAGCCACGTAAAATTAAACAGGGGGTACCACAGGGTGGTGTCCTGTCCCCACTACTGTTTAATTATTACATCTCTAAGCTTCCTTAACCACCAGAGGGTGTCAATATTGTCTCTTATGCTGACGATTCCCGATCATGGCGTCTGGGAATGGAATTGATAACTTGTGCTCGAAAGTAAACGGTTATCTCGCCGAACTTTCTCGCTTCTTCACTACAAGGAGCCTTGCCCTATCCCATGCCCTTCCTCGGCAACCCTATTCACCTCCTGGACGACGGAGGTCAGACTGCAACTGGGTATTCACGTTGATGGCGTAACAATACCGACGGTGAATAACCCGAAAATCGTCCTAGTTACCTTCGACCGTCTGCTCTCCTTCTCGGCGCATACAACCGCAATTGCCAATAAAGTACAGAGCCGCAACAATGTCCTCAAGTCGCTGGCCGGCAGCACTTGGTGCAAAGATAAAGAAACGTTGTTGGCAACATACAAGGCAATTGGCCGGCCGGTTCTAAACTATGCAGCGCCCGTGTGGTCGCCTGGGACTAGCAGGACGCAGTGCATGAAGCTACAGACCTGGCAAAACACGGCACTACGAACAGCGACCCGATGTCTCCTGATGACGCCCCAACACCACCTACATGACGAGGCCCAGATGCTCCCAGTCAAGGAGCCTAACAAAATGCTCTGCAAGCAGTTCCTTGTGGGGAGCCACAGACGTGGCCATCCCAGCGGGCAACTGCTCGCGGAAGAGCCCTCGCCACGGCACGTCAGGAGGCATCTTTACGAACTGGCAGACGAAGTCCAGAGGTATATTAAACAACCTCTGGACCCGACAACCTACCGACAGGCCCTCAACGGCATTCACAGGGAATCAGTCTCAAGTTATGTAGACTGCCGCCCTGTGAATGCCGTTCTAGGCACACAACCACCGGACGTGGACGGGACAGAACTTTGTCTGCCTCGGGAGACCCGCACAACAATGGCCCAACTTCGCTCTGGCTATTGCAGCAGGCTCAACAGCTCCCTGAGTAGAATCAACGAGGATGTGCCCAACCAATTCCCGGCATGTGGAGAGTCACCACATGACTCCCGGCACCTCTTCACATGCCCTCAGAATCCCACTCAGCTAACGCCCCTGTCCCTATGGACAGCCCCTGTGGAAGTCGCACACTTCCTGGGCCTCCCCTTAGCTGAAATAGACGACAACGATGATGGATAAACCGTCCCGAACGGGGCTTAGTAGCCGCTACAACAACAACAAGAACAACAACAACATATATAGTTTGATTTCCACTCATTTTACTTTTCTTTATGCTTAACCAATTGAAATACAGCGGCCTTTGACATTTCTTTTGTTCCCCTTCTGCTAGCTACTTTCTGCTGGTAAAAACTTCACTAGCAAGAATTTACAGCGCTCTCTTGCTCTTGGGTTATTATAAGCGATGCCATATTTCCTATGTACCTATGTAAATACATTACAGACTATACAGAGCATCGCTCTTACCGGTCTATTACCAGTAGATGGACTGAGGCTAAGGTCGTATTTTTACCGAACCCAGGTTAACCTGAGCAGTACCGTCATCCCACAGACCAATTAGCCTTAGCTCCTTTCTGCTTAAAGGCATGAAGAAAATCTTGGATTAACACATCAGAGAAGTTTACCAAACGGATCAAGCACTGAATACGAAACGATTTACCTATCAATCAGGCAAATCCACTGAGACTGCCCTTCATAGCCTTACAAGGATTATTTAAAAGGCTCTGGAGTTTAAGAACATAGTCCCTTGTGCTTTCATTGACATTTCAGGAGCTTTTCACAACACGTCATATGGGGCAATAAGAGATGCCCTGATATTCAAGGGAGTAAGCCCCACCATCAAGAGTTGGGTGATTTCCATGCTAAAAACAAGGAAGATCAGTGCGGAGTTGGGAGGCACGAAAGAATCTATTACAGGGGTTGCCTTCAAGGGTAGTACTCTCTTCCTACTGGACGACTGCAGCTTCGAAACACAAGACTATGCAGAAGATCCGGTGGTCTGCGTAACAGGGTTGCATGGCCAAATGATCTCCAACGCATGAGCAACGAGCATGACGCCAAAGTATTTTCCATTAATCTTACTAAAACTACTCTGGTTCCGTTTACCCAGAATAGGTCTTTCAAATATAGCAAAATACCTCGGGGTGACACACATTTGGATGCAACCGCCAGCAAGGCGAAGAGAGCTTTTTTCGCTTGCACGTGACTTTTTGCAAAACTTGGGACTCTCCATCAAAGAGTCCTACTGGCCATTTAACACGGTTGTAAAAAGTTTAACACTTCTGAGAAATAAGTTTGAAATTCTGATGATTTTTCCTGAAAGTCACTTATAATCATTTATTAAACAATAAAAAAAACTCTAATGCTATTAAAAAAAAAAATCCAAAATCAGTTTCTGCTGTTCAATAAATGACGTTAAGTGACCATCAGATTAAGGTGCAGGGATGGTATTTTCAGAGATAGTAGTCGAGAGTTCTAGCTTTAATTTAAGCCTTTAGCTGTTTGTTTCTTTTCTAGAGCTTATGAAATATTGCGAAAAACGCGACTTTTTTAGGCTTTGATCTCATTTTTCTCAAAATCTGGATTACGGATTGTTAATCAGCACCAAAAAATCTATCAAAAACAGCTATAACATTAGCCGCACCAAAATTTTTCAAAATTTTTGTTGGCCTGTGTACTGCTACGATCTTGGTTCTAAATGATAAATAATAAGCGAAGGTATTTTTTGTCCAGGTCATCAGATCTGCACCGTTCGTTCGAGTTTTAAAATGGGCTTGGGCTGTAGATGTGCAATAAGATTTTACTTTTTTTTTAAATTTAATTCAAACTGAAGGTAGGTTTTAACTTTTCGATAAGAGTTGACACCTGTTTAAAAAGTTAAATCTAAACTAGTTAATAAGTTAGAGGAATTATTAAAATATGGGGATCAATTTAATGTATTTGAAAAGGCTTTATGTTTGTACTGTTTTCAATGGGTTGCCATATGTTTAAAAAACACATTCAAATTAATTCACCTTCTTCTTCTTATTTGGCACTACAACCGTTTGTCGGTTTGGGCCGAGACCAAAAAGCTTCTCCAATTTCTTCTCTCCTGTGCGTAATTTGGGCCCAGTTGGTTATCCCGAGCGTAGACAGTTCCTTCTAGAAAGAGTGTAAATAAATATTTTTGAGGTATTTGAAGATGGCTGTGACGTTAATGTTAAATTCAAATAATTTAATAATTTAAATGAATTTGTAAGAGGGTATGAACCGAAATGCGGTTGAAAATAGCTTTATTTAATAATTATTTTTAGGAGAGTTGCCACATGTTCAGAAGTTCAGATTGATCTGGAGTTAAGGCAATTTGCAATTGAAATAAGCATAAGAATATAGGTCTGAAGGTTTTAGTTAAAAAAAAATCTAAAGAGGGATGCCACCTGTATGAAAAGTTCAATTTAATTTAATTATGCATGAAGTTACATTAAATATAAAATATGGGAGCAAACCAAAGAGCGGTATTTTTTTTGTTTGAGCATTTAGAATATTTAAGAGATAATTGAAGAGGGTTGCCATCAGCTTAATAAGTTAAATTAAAATTATTTGATAAGTTAAATGAGTTATCATAATATGAACACTACCT
>NW_016164535.1:0-31107 GCF_001687245.7 Rhagoletis zephyria | reverse complement strand
AGAGGAAGGAAGATTAAAATAAAGGTAGTTGTAGAGAAAAGGATATAGATAGAGGCACAGAGACTCAATCTGGGAACTATTTCGGGATTTTAGCGATTTTCGGGATTCTCGGGACTTATAGATATAATAACCGATATTTTGTGGGTTTTGTGATCGATATTTTTATCGATTTTGTTATCGAAATTGATATCGATACTGTTATTGATTTTGCTATCGATATTTTCGGAACTTATCGATATAATGGTCGATATTTTTATCGATTTTGTTATCGATATTTTGATTGATTTTGTTATGGATATTGTTATCCACGTTGTTATCGATTTTATTATCGATTATTTAACGATATTTTTATCGATTTTGTTATCGATTTTGCTATCGATTTTGTTGTCGATATTTTTATCGATTTTGTCATCAATACTTTTATCGGTTTTGTTACCGATATTTTTAATCGATATTGTTATCGCTTTTGTTATCGATATTTTTATCAGTTTTACTATCGATATTTTTATCGATTTTGCTATCGATGTTGTTATCACTTTTGATGTCGATATACTTGTCGATTTTGTTATCGACTTTGTAATCGATTTTGTAATCCATTTTTTGATAGATCTTGTAATCGATATTTTTATTAATTTTGTTATCAATATTTTTATCGATTTGTTATCGAGTTTGCTATCGATTTTGTTATCGATATTATTATCGATTTTGATATCGATATTGATATCGATTTTTTATCGATATTACTATCGCTTTTGTTATCGATATTTTTTTCTTAGTGTGTGCTTTCGTTTTTGACTTGGATATGCTCTTAACCATACGACGTATTCTACGTTTAAATTTAGCGGCTGTATCTCCGATACAGCCTGCAGACCAAGACGAAGGCGCTGGACTGTTCCTTTTTAACATAGCGCATACATATAGGGTAGAGTAAATATTTGGTCCGCTTGTCCTCGCATCGTTTAAGGCAGTGCCGGCCAAAACGTGCACATTGTGCAGCTTTGCTTTGCCCTTCATATTTTCACACCAACGCTATCGATTTGTAAGCACGCTTGGCACACAAACTTATGCAGATATTTTGTAATTAGTATGGCCGGCACTGCTTTAAAGTATGAATGTAACAGACCAAGCACGAGGCTGATTGCGGCTGATTAGGCCACAGCTATAATGGATGCGTATTCGAACAAAATTTTGTTCTGACAAATAGCTATGAAATTTTCGTCATTACAATTTGGTTTCTGCTTTAAAGCAAACGTGAACGAACTTGTCAAAATTAATTTCAGCTGTTTTACTAATTATGTACGTAATTAATTTGACACATTACTTTCTGCTAATTAGTTGATTTCTCAAATGCATCTGTCAAAAAATTCCATTTCGCAATATCTCAATTAATAAACAAATAAAAAAAAAATTTATATTTTTAACCTACTTCCAAAAAAGGATTAGGTTATCAGTTCGTCGGAATATATATTTTTTTGTTTTTATTTTTTTTTAATGTATGTTACCGCATAACTTTGGACCACGTCTAGTGTGTCTCAGAGGTGGTCCCATACTAATTTGGTTTAGATCCGATCATGAAATATATAGATATATATATATTTTTTAAGTCGGTTTTTTTTTGCTAAAAATTACTTGTTAACACTACGTACATAAATGAATGTAGTCAGAGTGCTGTTTTCTGCAAGCTGTTTTTGCACGTGTGTTCCCAAATGTGTCCTCACAGAAGTTTTTTAATTAATTTATGATAATTTTATACAAATTCATTGATCAATTAATTTTCAGAACCTACTTCAAGTAGCCGTAGTTATTTGAGCAGATCCCCAGGCCTCATAAGCTTGCCGAATACCAGAAAAACTGGAAACGTTTGGTGCTGAGCTCCACTCTTATATTAAACCGATACTATCGAAAAACTATCAATGGTTTTGGGCAATGGTATCGGAAACTATCGATGGCTCGATGGTATCTATTATTTGCCAGCCCTACTAGTTCTGACAAAAAAAAAACATACACACATACATACATGATAGTTTTCTTCTACCCTTGCAAGGCGTTGAAAACACAAATCGTCCCAAGCTGAAATGCAAACCGAGATAGTCGGCATGCTTGACGAATATTCTTTCTACTGTACTTAAGAGTGTATATGTGTGCATAGATACATAAAGCTGCATAATTCAGTATTTACCCTGTAGGGACGCCGCGAAGTGGATAATAAAAATTTATAGTTCCGTACTATTTAGAAAAACTAACCATTCCGATAGTAACTAGATCCACACGAGTTCAAACACAGCGAAATGTGATAAATTTAAAAAACTATTTTGTTCTACTTTTTGAAAATAAGAGTGAAAAGTTGCTGTTAAATCCACTTTTTCTAAAAAATTATATTAGTGCAAGAAGCAAGAGCCATTTTCAAAAGATCAAATTACCTATTCAATTTCTAACCGCTTCTGTTCAGTGACAAGCAAATTTTCTAAGACCAAAATAATCACAGATAATGTGATAAGTTCCAAAAAATAAAAAAATAAAAATCTTTTAAAATCTATATATAAGAGGGCGATTTTATTAAAACTAGTTCGGAACTATAACAAAGGTAATGCAGCGCGGTACAATGACGTCGCCGTGTTTGTCGCGAATCAGTAGTGGGTCTAAATGTGCTAGACGCGCACCAGCTCAAAATTAGTGATTTTCCCTACAGGGCAATTGTACCCGTATGAGAAGTGCACTACATAATTAATCTCTAATTAACTATAGCCGCATGAGATAAGCTACGACTAATTTTAGCCTAATTGTATCCCGCGGTGCCTAATCCGGAACTGTTCTCTTTTGAGATAAGTCGCACAATTTTTTTGTTAGGATGGTGGTGCAAGGCACTCAACTACATATTTACACAGAAGTTCCAATGTATATATGTACGTGCGTCCAACCACCCTCATACTATAATCCAATATTGTTTTCATATTATCTAACAAATCTATCCTCATAAACAAACTAATGCCTAACACTACTTAACAACAGCGGCGCACTAAACTCACATCTAACATCACTCCATCAAATGATTATACTCCTTATCAATTTCAATTGATTTACGCCAATGGATTATCCTGTCGGGCAGGCATAATACGTAATCACAAATTCCACTCAGGCGATATGTGAAGCAACGCAGCTTATGTGCTTATATTGGTAAACATATTATGCATATACATACATACATACATACATATGTACATATTTTTGTATGGTTATACATAGAAACACTTATGGCGAATAATTCATATCACAGGATTCTATGCATGCCTTTGCCAGGGAGCTGGCCCATTTTAGTTTAGTTAGTGAGATGAAATCATTGCTTAGAATTTGTATTTACACTTGTCGCTACGTGCCTAGATGCGAATTGTTGATTCAGTTAAGACAGTTATCGGCAGGCCCTAAGTAGCTTATTGAGCGCTCTTTCAACACATGTGTGTTTCGCACGTACATACTTACATACATATATATATATATATATACGAACAGTGGCAGCTGAGCAGTAGTTTCAATGCACACCACTCTGATTGAATGGTTAAAGGGGCGTACTATAACTCCCTAGTAGCAGTTGTTCGATCACTCGTCCGAGCAAAGCTAAATTAAAAAATTAAAAATTTAAAAAAAAAGCTGTAGAACAATCATGATCATTATATATATATATATATATATATATATAAATGTTAAGCCCGTTTCTTCAGCTTTAAAGCGACGTTATGATGAAGTATGATGGTCTGAATCCCGAAAAAAATCTAACTTTGACAGATCATATCTCCGAAGATAAAAAAAAGATAAAAAATTCCTCGAATATGTGTTAGCTTATTTCTCATATAAAACCAATATGATCCTTAAATCTGATAAAAAACCACCATGATCAGCACATTAAATAACCTTTTAAAAATAATTTACAATTACATATTTGGAATTGACCTATTTGGAAATTTTTTTTTCTTCGAAAATTAAAATGTATAAAAACGTTTGTATGTACATGCGTATATATGTATGCATTATGCACATTGAAGAACTGTGTGTTTAACTGGCTTTGTAAGTAGGATATCAATATTATTTATATATGTTTTAACCCTTTCGATCCGAACGGGACACATACGTCTCAACAGAAGCTTGTTCATAACTAAAATATAAAGTACGCATTGGAATTGTCTTAAATATATCCCGTCTGGTATTTTGAGCTTCATATAACGATTCGAAATGATTATTGTGCAGGAAACTTTTTATGGGACATATGAGTCCCGTCAGTATTTTTTGTTGGAATGAATATGATCCGCTTAGCGTTTGTGGACATAATCTCATTTTCGTTGGCATTTTATAAAAAATTAATAAAAAATCTGTTTTCGTAGACGCAATTTGTACTACATACAAACTCATGTATGTCGAAGAAACAAAAAGAGGACGAAATATTAGCGCAGCTAATGCAGTGTCTGGGGACTTTTCTGCGAACGATTTTTCAGACGTCCAAAATTCCGAACGGGACTTATATATCCTCCTAGGCCCCATGGAGGAAGGGGGTCATCCTTTTATAATTTTTATACATATTTTTATTATATATCTCAAAGCCAAAAAAATAACTAAAACCGAGCTTTCTCTGCTGGTTGCTTTCCAGGTTGAAGGGGTTAAAGGAACTTTAAAGTAAACTTGATTTAATGCAGTTCGCTTTTGAAAGTTGAAGAGCCATAAAGGTTTTCTTTTCTAAATAATTAAATACAAACGTACATATCGCTACCTCTTGGTGAAAAGCTGCCGAGTCTATTTTCCTTTTCAAAATTTAGCTTTTGATACAGAATGGCAGGTAATAAGAAACTATGTCGATTTTTTGTCTCTCCTGAACAATTTCGAAAAATTGACTTGGCACCTTTTCACCCTTACTTGGCAATGTGTTGTATACGCATGTTCTTTATGAAATAGCTTCATTTGGACCGAATTTTCTTGCACATGGCGCTTGCAACCACAACAATGCAACACCAATTGTCATAGCTCGAATAGAAAGAAAGTCATTGTTTTTGTCGTCTCTGTTGTTTAACTCCATTTCAGATGTTATCAGCAAACAAAAAGTCTTGACTTGCTCTCTCTATGATTTGGACATAAATATTTGACCACGTACGTCTGCATACACACATGCATGTTAACACATCCATACATACTAGAGTCCAGCGCAATTGTATTTGCCGCATTTCATTCAATAAGTACTCCTTGCATTGTACTCTACTCCCAACACATTGTTACTTTTTTTCCGCATACATACACTACTTGGCGTTGAGAGAGTAAATACTTGACGTACTTGCTATTACTCCACCAAAGTACGTACTCTACTTTCCCTCATCGCGTACGAGAGATATTTGCTGCTGCCAAAAGGGAGTAGCAAATCTACTCTCTGTATACTTGTAGTACGGTAAGTACTTGCGTATTAAATTTCAATTCTGGTTGTTAGCCTACTAGTTGATATCGTTTGCAGCGCTGGTCAGTGAAATTGAAAGAGTAAAAATAGAATATGGAAATCGACGATGTAAGGAAATGTTTACGGCCTTATTTATAAAAAATAACGTAGATTTAGACAGTTGTTTAATGTGACATTTTCATAAAACTTTTGTATTCAAGCAGCTTTTTAAATCTATGTATGTACTTAAATTTTTATGAAAGTATTATTTCTCGTCTCTAATTTTCTATAAAACTATTTGCAGTCATTAACCAACAAATAAGTTGTCAAAAACAATAACTTAAGCAATGCTGCTATACGAAATAAAATTATTAGTGGCAAATCAAAATTTTGAAAAGTGCCGATTTTCACATTCGATAGTTGGACATGGTAGCGACGAGATGTACGAGCATTTTTTTCTTAAGAGCTGCATACTGATTTAAGAAATTTTTTATAGAAGAAAATTTATTTTCCATTTATTGTGCGTAATTTTATATAAATTTTTAGTTTTTCTTGAGAGCCTTTACAAATAAAAAAAATTTCGGAATATGTACATACATATGTACATACATACGCAGCCATATAACTTGATTTCAAGAGAAACGAATTTTCATTTGGCACGTTCAGAAGGCGCAACAGCTCAGTAACTGGTGCGATTGCACCTTCTGAACGCGTTGTTGCGTACTTCTGATCAACTGAATAGTTGCGTGTTAGATGATCGTAATATTTTTCTGATCATTTGAGACAACATGTTGGTGTGTACCTTTGAGAGTTGAATTTGACAGCTAATGTATGAAGTCGTTCAAAAGACGCATAACGATCACTGATTTTTGTTTAGCAACGGTTGCGCTCAACTGCTGCGCCTTCTGAACCTACCTATTGATAACCTTTTTTTTTTGATAACACTGCGACAGCTCAAATTGGTATTGAGTAAACCCAAATGCAAGATAGAGTTTTTGAATTTCATTGAGTTTTTTTAATAAATACTGAAATTAGAGGTGTATGAATGGCGAAAGAAAAACTTCATCCGATTTTTTTTAAATCGAAACTACATTTTAACATATGTACATATGTCCATGCATACATAAATATATTTAATATGAACCCATGGTTTCAATTCTACGCATATCGTCAGGGTTTTCCTCACAACTTGGTTTTGCTGCAGTGAAGCGACAGAACAAGTGACGAGAAAAAATATATGCGGACACTTACATATATACGTATCTATGCACATACGTATCTATGCACATACGTATCTATGCACATACATACATATGTACTTAGGTATGTATATCAGCATTTTAGTTGAAAGTACGTTTTGCTCGTCGCTCTCTTCATCGCTCCACTACATTCCTGTCCTTAGTTTTATTCAGATACCACAAATGCGCGATCCAGAAAATTCTTCTATCATTCTTGCCACAAATGTATGTTTTCTTCGAAAATACTCAAGTACTACCAGTAGAGTACTCTACTGTCAAATACCTTTTACTCGCAGTAGTTGCGGAAGGCAAAGTAAATACTCTACGCGTCTTGCTATTGATCGGTAGTTTACGTACGCTTGCTGAAACTGGTTTATGCTTACTCACAATTGACCCGAACGATGAAAGTAGGGGATGGAAAGTATTTGCGCGGTGATCGGATGTCTTGTTGGGCCGTTTAAATGGAATTGCGCAGGAGTCTAATACATACATATGTATGCATGTATGTATGTTTATTTTATCAAACTCAAGCCAAAGTGCATGTGCATGTTTGTATGTATGTAAGTATGTATGTACATAAGCATACATGTATTGCGGCTGTTGTGCCATGGCCTTAAGTTGTTTCACTCAGTCAAAATTTAAGCACTATACAAGCAACAAAGAACATCGGTCGGCGGGTTGTCGGGCAGTTCTACTGGTTAGTGAACTGCTGCGTTTCCAGGTCGATTGGCCGAAAAGTGTGCGTGGGTACACAACCAGTGTTGCCACTAACTAAATTTGCTTTGTAGCCAAAAATATAGCAAATCTGACTTGCAATTATAATTAGACAATGTTGTTGGGCTTAACTCGTTTATTTTACACAAAATTCAGATAATTTTTTTTTTTGTCAAATATCCGTTGATAAGCTATGTCTGTTTTTTGTTAAGTTTAGTCTTTATTATTATTTTTTATTTTAATATGAAATTCATATCAATCTTTCGAACAAATGTAATCCTTTTTAAAAAAATTTACCGCCATTTTGGATTCGCCATTTTGAATTTTAAAAAACTTACTTCAAATTCCTAATTAGGAACCCCAGAAATCACCTGGTAAAAAGTTCCAGCCCATGGCAACGCGTAAATCGTTCAAATCAACGTTTTAATTTTAGTAGTCTCTTTTCGAAAGCACATTTTCATGCACTAGACCCAGGGTCCAAGACAGATAATAACCACGGTAATTACATAAAAATAGCATTTCACGAAAATAAAAAATTGAGAACATCAACGTTTTTATAAAAAAAAAACGACCAGTGCAACCTCTAAAAGGCCTATTTTCTTTTCAATAAAAAAAAAAATACGTTTATCTTTTTTTTTTATCACAAATAACAATAATTAGAGGTAGAGTTTATGAATTTCAAGAACGAAAATTTTTTGAACCACTCTGATGTACATACAAATGTATATGCATTAGACAAGTGTGTATACACAATGTAGTTGTTTGATGTGGCCATATGTTTGTAAGGATTTAACAATCAAACCAACAAAATACTCGTATTCAGGCTAGTACATATGTATAAATATGAAGCGATTGCTTGTTTCCACTTGTACTGCCCGTTGGCTATTTACTGCTAACCGTATTCCTCATTGCATTTGCTTGTTCTTATTGGTCGACATTAGCGCGCTTCTCGATGTGCTACGTTGACAACAAAAACAGCTCCTAAAGTCCACAAATCGCATGTTCCATGTGTCACAGCAATTAATATCGAGTTATAGAAGGCATCCACGAAATTGACGAAAAATGAATTCATGAATATACAATAAAAAACTTTTGATTAAGTACGCTTTAATACATAACACATTTTTTAGCAGCCCTAGATTTGCTAATAATTATTAGTGTTAAATTTCTTTAGTATTAATTAAAACAAAAATAAAGACATAAATATTTTACAAGTAATTTTTAGCAAAAAAAAAAACCGACTTCAAATCTCATATAAAAAAAAAAATATATATATATATATATCTCATGATCCGCTGATCGGATCTTAACCAGATTAGTATGGGACCACCTCTGAGACACTACCTTTCCGATGCAAAAAGAATTATTATTATTATTATTATATTAGAAGAAAATCGGTTGACGTGGTCCAAAGTTATGCGGTAACATACATAAAAAAAAAAAAAAAATATTCCGACGAACTGATAACCTCCTCCTTTTTTGGAAGTCTAGTAAACTAGTATTTCTCCTGACTAGTTTGGGGTTTCACTGCAGGGTTGGAGCTTAGTAACAGTGACAATGGTAGCGGGAATTGTATGTGTGGTATTGGCGTACTTTTTCAGGCATACAGACATAAACACTAGATATGTGCACACATTCAGGGCTATCACGGCATTAATCGTAGAAAATCTACGAATTCGAATGCCTGTTACGAATGCGAAAAAAATGCTATTACTGAATCCAAGTGAACTCGAAAATACCGTTGCCAGCTTCGTGTGCTGATGAAATCAGCTAGTGCAAAGCAAATAATAGACATTTATGTGTGCCATTTTTCTCACGCTCCTCCAGCAGTCGCAATGGCCGAGTGAGCAATGCACTAGATTGCCAATTGAGAGGTCCGACCTCGAGTCTGAGTCGACGGAAGCGAAGCTTTGTTTTCTTTTTTTTTTAATTTAATATTATCTTTGCTTTATAATTTTTTTTTCGGTTAGATACATTTAGTATGCCTGTATGTAGAAATATTTGTCACACAAACAAATTAGCTGTTGAACAAATAAGCAACTTATCAAATATCAACTTTGTTGTATGGTGACCTCACTCATGGTGTAAATTTCGAACAAATTTCATAATTTCCCATGATAAGTTCACCGAAACGGAAATTGGATTTTGGTCAAAATTTGCATGCACTATATCAATCGATAATTCACAGATATCATTATAAAGTTCAAAAAAATGTGTATAAAGTGAAGTTCATGTATAGTAGTAAATGCATTTATGAATTTCCATATTTGATATTAAAATTGAAACAATACCAACGAAAGCAAATAACAACAACAGAAGGATTCTACCACAAATTTGTCATAAAATCAAATATACCCGGCAACTAGTTTTGTATTTTTTTTTCATAAATGCTTTCGAGTGTGAAATTAGTTTCAAAACGTGTGCATCCACCAAAATGCATTCGCGTAATACTCTTCTCGGTAGATGCGCTCTGGAAATAAAGCAGCGTATGCAGTGGTGCGTTAAACAGCTCCATTTAGCGAATTTTCAAAGCATCTAAAACACGTGCACATATATGTATGTACATTCATACAAATTGTTATGCACCGCCCGAATGACTGTTTTAACTAAATACCAGTTAAAGTTTTGCATTTGCAGATCATCTCTGTCCATAAGTGAATATGTCGAAGCCGCAAAAAGTCAACCATGTAAACAAATAGTCAAATTACATTTTATGAATATTCCAATGCCTGCGCCCAGCCTAGCCGTTGAAAATCTTTTAACTAACAAGCCTTTGATGAAAATGGGATTTGAAGTGAAGTTAATTGTACAGTGACAGCTACATACATCTTCCCCATCACAGCGCATTTCGACTGTGGTTCGATGAATGGTTTTTGTTTGTTCAGTTCTTAGGTTTTTTTCTGCATCCATCGATATCTATGATAATGCAAATAAAGAAGCTTGCGAAAAATGGAGCTGCATTTCTAAATTTTATGCTTGTTGCCATGTCAACCGTTTGCCTTTTACTGTTATGAATTTACAAATGCACCGAAAAATCCAAATACAGGACCAAATGCACAAGACACTGAACAGCCCTAATGTTGCCGGTAAAAGGAAAAATATCAGAATAAATTAAAAACCATTTTCAAGGGAGAGAGATTGAGATTTTCAAATGCTGGTGCCAGTTTACAAAAAAAATTCTTCGTAATGAATTTATACGGCGAATATTGTGGAACCAGTATTTTTCTGTGTTAAGGCTTCAATTTCTCGGGGTTTTGGAGCAAAGTTTTTCAAATGCGGGAATTTTCTTCACAGTAAATGGGATTTTGAAGGACATACATTCGTTAGGTTAGTTATTTTGGATCACCCTAATATACATATGTAAAAATTATTTGTAAATTCTCAAACTGTTTCTAATCATTTGAAATTGCTTGACACCGAAATGTATTTTTTGATGACACAAAAAACGTCGAGACACGCAAACTTAATTTTTTTGTCGTATATGACGGAAGTGCATACCGTGTTTCAAGATCAGGTAATTCGAACTTTAACATGGAAAATGTTACACATACGCCATGTAGGAGCATGTATAAGTACAGCCTTGTACGATATGACGGAAAAATAAAGCTTTTTGAATATTAGATTTTTATATTTGAATGGCTTCACCAATCAATTTTAAATTTTTTCAGACTTTTAAAATTTGAAATGACCAATTTTTCGAACAAAATTTTGTCATTTTAAATTGTAACAGGCTGATAAATTTAAAATGTGTTGGTGCAACCGACTGAAAGAGATGGTCACACGATTTCAGTTCCTGTTTAAGCGAGTTAGCTATATACCAAAAAACAAACGAAAAACTCGTTTAAGCGTAAACAAAATGGAAGTAAAATTAAATAAAATAGGTAATTGTCTTGTTAATTTCATTCTTTTATTGTAACAAAGCTGTGTTGCGTAAATTTTAATTTCGCTTATTTGAATTTCGGTACGAAAATGTTAAAACTCAGCTGCTTTTCACACAGAATATGTCTCTCTCTCTCTAACACATTGCCGAATTGTTTTTGTCATTTTACTTTCGGCAGTTTTTTTGTTTGCATTTCAAATGAAAAATACAGTAAAAGACGTAGTATCGTACGGACATGACAAAGACATATTTTAGTAAGCAAAATACATTATAACGTTGTACGAAAGTGGCAGTTCTATACAAAATAAAAGCAACAAATTCAAAAGAATTTTGTTCAACTAGAACTGGCTGAGATTATCGTTCGATGTGTTTTTCTTAGAACTTTTGTTTTTATTGTTTTTGTTGTAGGTTTATATCAGAGCAATCGAGCGAATATTTGAATAAATATAAGCAGACAAAAATGACACTTTGTAAGTGCTGACTTTGAAACTTTTGATGAACAAAAACTATATTTCCTTCTTTTGCCTTCGCCTTCCTACTATAAAAAAAAAATTAAATAAATAATACAGTTGACTCTTATATGCGACTTTTAACGTAACCTCATTTAGTAGTGATGGCATTTATGGTATTTTTAAGACTTTTTTTTTTTTTTGGTTAAGTTTGCATGGATGGGACGCATGTGTTAAAAGAAACCGATTCCTCCCAATTTTTGAATGTTTAATTATAATATTATTACCAACATATGGGCTAAATTTCGGAACGATATGTTCATCGGTCCGCTTTTTACGGCCTTCTTAAGGCGTTTTTGAGGTTAGGTTTGTATGGGAGGTATGCCTTAAAATAAATTAAATAAGTCCATGATGGAGTTCATATACAACTTTATTACGAGCGGTGCACTTTTAGGTTAGGTTTAAGTTAGGTTTGTTATATGAGAGGTATGATTTAAAATAAATTAATTTTTGCATTTTGCTCTTGATTTGTGTCCATAAATATTGAATGCAAAAATTACAAATTTTATTCCAAAAAATGTATGGGGCTGTACCACCAATTGCCAAAATTGCATGCCAAACAGTATGGCACATACATATAAACATTCCCTGAGTTAAAATTTGTATTTACGTAATTCTTAATATGTTGCATCTACGAAGTTAGCCTTAATGCCACTTAATTTGTTTTCTAATCCAAGTCCTTAGAGAAGGAACATCCTGCAAACACCAAGGATGCCCAAACTTTCAATAGCGCTTCGAATTTATTTACTTGCCAGCCAATAAGCGTCGCGTTGTTTTTATTAAATCACTCTTATTTCCAAGCCAATGCAGCGAAATTTAATTATAAAAAACACAATTTACACTTGATTTGCTCGTCAAGAAATAAATCAGGGCCGTCAATCTAGTATGCTGTGCCTTCTTTCATTATAACCTCCTAAATACGCAGCATTTATGTGCAAAGTTTATTTTTAATTTAGCCAAGTAAATCAGTGAAATTTTTTACACTTCCGCTACATTACCTGCAATTGCCTAGGAGCTGGAAAAGGCAGCAAAAATTGCCAGATTACACCCTCGCATTCTCATACTAATACATACATACATACATACATACACCGACAAAGAAATGTGTGGAGCATTAGTCAGCTGTGCGACAGCCAGCGGCCAGTAATAACAACTTTAAACGACATCAGTGAAATGTTGTGACACAAATTTTCAGCTGTCACCCGGGCGTCGAGCGGACGTGTTTACTTTGTTTTCTTTTTTTTTTGTGGTGGTCATAAAATTTGTTATTTTTGTTTTTGCCTGCAAAGCTTTCGATAATTTTCGAATTTCCATTACATTAGTAAAACAAGCAAATTTCACGCTTCCACTCACTGGCAGCGGCGAGCAGTTTTTTGGTCGGCAAAACAATAGCCACAATAAACTTTGCGCTTGTAACACCAGCAACAACAAAAAAAAAACAAAACTTTAATAGAGGGTATGCAGAAAAATCATTGAAATTTGGTTTACTTTTCTTCTTTTTTTTGCCGATATGTATCTAAACTTTTACCCCTCCCAACCCCCGCGGATATTAACAGACATGCCTGCTGGTCCATTGTGAGCGTGCATAGTGGGCGGGCAGTGGTATTACATAGCTTGAAAACATCGGAGTGGAAACTTTTCTAATTTCCATGCGCTTAACAAACAAATATTCCCCAAAACGAAAAATATCAGTCCAGTCCACTTTTCACTTTCAGTTTTTCGATTCGCACATTTTGTTTGTTGTTTGTTTTCAATTTGCGCGCACTCGAAAAAATTCGGCGTCAAGCTTCGAAGTGAGTGGGGCAGATGGTGCTAGGCTTTTGTTGTTTTTAGCATTATTTGTATAATTGTTTTATATTGTCCGCGGCCATGTGGCCCTGCTGCCGCTCTTTGCCGCAAGTTTATTTAACTGTATTGGCCTTTGGTCCTAAAATTTTAGCTCACGATTTTACTTTTTTTCTGGTTTGTAAACACCAGACAATTATCGATGGCCGTAATTGTCGAATGACCATCAAAAGAAAAAGTTTGGCGCTCCAAAGTAAAGCAATTAAACATTGCGATACTTGACGCGCGCGCAACGCCTCGTACCACCCACCAAATGCAATTCGTCGTACCACGTATGAAATGGCACAGAAAATGTTTTAATATGGCTCCACTTTTGTTGCTCTTTCTGAGTTATTTTTATTTTTATTTTTTACAAGTGGTATTGCATATGCTAAATACAAGCGTCTTTAAAAAGGAAGTCCCCTACGTCCGTGTATTTGGATATCTTTGAGATCCACAGTAAAGACACTCAACCGTCCACAAGTCGGCGATTTCTATTTTTTAATCGCCACGCGTTGAAGTCCATAGAAAGGCTTTGAAAGTCATTCAAAGCGTCAAACATTTTCATAAATAATACTCCACTAATTTACACCGTTTTCTGAAAAATGTAGTTCTTTCATACCTTATCAGATAAGAAAGCGCGAACATACAAAAAAGTCTACGTAGGGCTTTGTTTCTTTTTCCAAAAATAGTTATTTGCTTGCCTGTTGCCCTACCCCAGCATATTTGATCAGTTGATGGCATCTAAAACTCGCGCACACGCCTATACACACATTTTTTAAGCGGCAAGCGAGCAAATTTCACCGAACGCCACTGGCAACCCCCAGTATTACCCAACCTCTGCGCGAAACACAGATTTTACGAACGAAGCGACTATGAAAATTTGTTGAAGCGTGGCAAATTAAAATTCCCCTTTGACGTTGGGAAATTCAATTATCCGAACTTTTTCTTATACTCGTTTGCCGCTTGTCTTCCTTTCTATTCTATTCCTTTCTTGCCTATGTAGGACGAAAATACGCGTTTTTGCTATAAGTTTGTTCTTTTCCGTTTTGCAAATTTAGCTGTCATCGAATGCGGCGCGAAATTGTCAATGCACTGTGAATTAGGAGTGGAAAAGATGAGACGCAGGAAAAGCGAATACAAATGAGGAATATCGAGTTGAGAATTGGTTGGTCGATTACAAATGATAGCGTAGAAGTATACAAGTATAGGATTGTCATTCTTTTTCAAATTAGTAAATCAAAATGGTTTATATTTCAATTCTTTTCCTGAATTTCAACTTGCAAAAGTGCGCAGATTTATCAAACATTTCTGGCAGAATAGTATGTATGTATAATATACCCCACAGAGTTGTTTTATTTCGTTTAAAAGCTCTTAAAAGAATTAAACTGCGCAAAAAATAATGGCACACGGCTTCCAAACACACACAAAATTATTCACATACTTATGTATGTATGTGTGTGTGTACATCCATATGCTTTTTATTTGCCACCTCCGCAACAAAAGGCGCTCTGCCATGCTTTCGCAGCACTTCGCGCTAATGCAGTCCATAAAAATAAGTATGCAATCAAAAGCTTACAACAAAAACAGCATTCTTCTGAAAGCTAAAATAAACAAAAAATATAAATATTTTATATGCACACATATGTACATATTTATATCTAAGCACATATGTTTGCATGTGGTCTAAGGAGAAATGCATACATGTCATAATACTAAATACACCATTCATCCTAAGAATATCCATGAAAAATATGCGCTAAATTTCTCAAAGTATGACGTTGAGAAAGTGTTATGCTCGGCTGCCAACTGTGCGTATACGTAACATTGTGTGGATGGTTTGATGAGAAGGGCGAAGCGTTGCACTTCGGCGTGCACTTAAGCGCCACATTTGCCGCCAAATAGTACGCACTATAAAGTTGAAAAGGAAAACCAACAAAACAAACATATGAAGCCGCAAAGTAGCAAAGAGCTAAAACATAAAAATAAAATAAAACCTATGAAGGCAAGTGAAAAAATAAGTAGAACTAAAAAAAAAAACTTTACATTTTTCTTGAACTTTTTTTTTTATTTTTATTTTTTTTAAGGATTTGTTTTTTATTTGAACTACTTTCGTTGTCAGCTGCATATGTGCACACAAGCACTTAGCCATGTATGCGTGTCTGTTCGTGTGTGTGTGTGTGTGTGTGTGTGTGCATTTTTGCTGCAACATGACTGATATGCGGTAATTTATTCTCGTGCATGAGCTACATAGGCCACAATTATTTGTGGAAAGTGCTGCTGCGAAAAGCTTCTAAATATTATGCAGGCAAAAATGTTGCAATGCCGCAGTCTGAGCTTTTAAAAGATCTCTTTTAGTCTAACTGCGATGGCACAGCACTTCAGCACTTAGGCCAACACGCACGCAGCATGCTAAGTTTGAGCTTAAAGGCTAAAATATAAAACCGAGAGACAATGCTTGTTTTGTTACCTAAAATTAAGTTGAACGTATTGATCCGTAGTTATAGTCAAAATAAACTTAATTGCAACTTTTAGACATAAATTTCAATGGGATATCTATCAAAAAGGCTGCAACTAACTTTCGAATTTATTTTGACCATGACTACGGGCCATTATGTTTTAGCTATTAATATTTATAATTATATAAATTTTCGTAGAGTATTTTTTATGTTTGAATAAATTTAATTGACTAGGAATATTTTTAAAACATTTGCAAGAGTGCATGTAAGCTCTTCTTCGAACTCTTTCATAAATTAGAAACTGAAGTTTTTGTACAACGAAAAATAAAAAATTTTCCTCAAAAGTGGTATAGTTTGCTGTCTGATACTTATTCGATTATCGCCACAACAAAGTTGAAAGTGAAATTCGGCATTTTTAGTATCGGCAAATGAATGCATTTCATATAAATATTGTCAAGGTATTTATTAATTCTTGAAATTCCCTAGATACATATTTTTTCTCAAATTTTTTTTTGCATTTCTTATGCTTATTTACCAAACTTTCTTATTTCTTTGTGTTGTGTTGAAAATTGGCAATTGCAGTGCTAAAACTTTGCTAATATTTCATGCTGTTGTGCAACCGCAAAACGGTAAAGCATATGCTGCTGCAGTTTCTAGCATCAAACTTTTTTGTTACTTTGCCGAATACTTAGATGTGTTTTGGTTCAGCAAAACGCTGGATCTTCTTCACCAACATTCATTTACGAATCCACTTATTAACGATGATACTAGTTTTTCGGTAACAAATTTTTGTATAAAATACTTTAATCTTAAACTTTTCTAAGCTCTTTACCGTCTACCTATTTAGTAGTGCTATGCATATACCTTTCTGCTATTTCTAATTAACAAAGTAACAAGCATTTCATTTCAGTTTTTTTTTTTGCCGTTGTAGTAACTACTAGCGGGGATTTTAACCAATTCCATCTAATACAACAATAGCTCTAAACCAACCCACCAATTTATTAGCTACAATTCCCAATTTTTTTTAATACCAATTTTTTGCGCACAAAAACGAGATTTGTTCCAGGCCACAAGCAGCTTAAGTAACCTAATGCTAAATTTCGTTACCTATCTACACGTTTTAGTTTGTTCGCCTAGAGCCGAAATAAGAGCATTTATTGCACGCAGCTGATAAGAAGAGAAAACAATGCTAAGCCGAACAAGTGACAGGATGCCCACACCGGGCAATTCAATTTTCTCTGTATTATTTCTTGTTCGTTTTTGCTGCACCAATCCACTTACCAACGAAAAATATGAAGTGGGAATGTGTGTTGTTCCTTTAAAGTTCGGACGCAACATTGTAGGCCAAATAGACGATGTTTACGTTCTTTCAATAGAGGTCAGCCGAGCAACTTCTACATTGGCTCAGTCCATTGGCCTACTGCAGAGTTGAGTTCAGAATTTTTAACAACAATTGCATAAAATGGTTAGAGAGGCAA
The DNA here is from genome assembly GCF_001687245.7 of Rhagoletis zephyria. Taxonomy (NCBI): domain Eukaryota; kingdom Metazoa; phylum Arthropoda; class Insecta; order Diptera; family Tephritidae; genus Rhagoletis; species Rhagoletis zephyria. The sequence continues at coordinate 13,598 of NW_016164535.1, read as the reverse complement.
CATTGTTTCGATGGACAAGTTGCAACATTAAAATGACCCAAAAACTAAAAATAACAGCAAAAATACATTGATAAGAGGAACGCTGTCATGTGGAGCCTTTCTAACAGTTACCAGATGTACATATATGCACTCCTGGCTGTCCAGGGATGCGCGATGGTAAGAGATGAGTTGATATTTCCTGTTCGAATATGACCCGGTGTGGCATTTGTTGCAGGCGAGTGGCACAAAGTTCATTGCATGTTGTAGCATTTAGTAGCCTGCTCGTATCTGGTTCGTGTTTATGAATAGATGTTTGCAAATTGTTGCTATATACAACTTATTGTGACAAATGTTTCTTGACTGTTTTCGTTCTCCAAATATCTAACAGATATTCAAATGAAAGACATTTACATACACAAATAATGGGCCACAAGAATGTTGCAAATTTTCAAACCTTCCTCTTCCATTTAAAACATGTACATAAATAAACTTGCAAAACCGCAACTTATTACAAAAAAAAGTGCAAAAAGCTCACAATTTGCAGATATTTGTACATTAGACTGGTTCAAAAAATCAACTATTTATTTTTTTTTAAATTACTTGTGACATTTTTTTTTTTTGAGAACAGTGAAATAAGGTGACTGTCAGATGCGCAACTTTTGATATTAAGATTGAGACGTCGCTCATTGTGAATTTCTATTTTCCATTTAAATAACACAGGAAAACAATTTGAAATTTACTAACTCGGGTTTTAGCTCAAAGTATCGAAATGAGCGATATATATTTTGGAAGGAAACTGAAGGTTGTCAAAAAGTCGTTTATAGTTTTTCCATAAATTCACTCCTCCAAAAGTCATTCAATGTTAAAGCCGGAAATAAAACCTTTTATATGGTTTATGTTATAGAATGAATTATATTTTCATAAATAATTAACGAACAAAATTTTCCTTGAAAATAATTGTGAATATTATATTATAGAACAACACTTACATTGACTGTATATGTATATCACTTAATCGTTGAGTTAGAAGAGAGTTAGAAAATTTCAAAATTGAAAAAAATTGTTCCGTTGTGATTTATATAGAAAATAGATATTCGCGATAGGCGACCTATAAATCTTAATATTTAGAGCTGCATCTTCTTGCACTGTCTCGAAAATATTTCACAATGGATTTAAAACAAAAACAAGTCGATTTGTTCAAACCAGTCTGTGGTACATATTTGTCTAAGTATACATATATTTTGAGCTTCACTAAGATCAAATATGTAATACCATACTAAAACAATACTAAAACTTAGAACGTTGTTTTCAAGATGGCGGCGGGTGCACAACCCTCTCGAGCTCCAAAAATCTAATTTTACATTCCATTCCTTGCGACTTGCCTCATACATAGTAGCAAATTGATCGGCAAAATATCGTCCGATGTTCACATCTTGACGTACAAGTCGATACATAGCAAACCTGCCTAACTGTACCTTAATAAAATTTTGGGAAATTGTGGTTCTTTCTTTTCTAGATGTCTATCTCAAGTAGCTTACGCAAAACTTTACTATTGTTTAAAAAATCAACCATGCAAGCATTTTGCAAAGAAAAGGCCATGAAAAGTTAANCTAAGAGCTGCACTTTTTCACAGGCAACTTCTTGCACTGTCTCGAAAATATTTCACAATGGATTTAAAACAAAAACAAGTCAATTTGTTCAAACCAGTCTGTGGTACATATTTGTCTAAGTATACATATATTTTGAGCATCACTAAGATCAAATATGTAATACCATACTAAAACAATACTAAAACTTAGAACGTTGTTTTCAAGATGGCGGCGGGTGCACAACCCTCTCGAGTTCCAAAAATCTAATTTTACATTCCATTCCTTGCGACTTGCCTCATACATAGTAGCAAATTGATCGGCAAAATATCGTCCGATGTTCACATCTTGACGTACAAGTCGATACATATCAAACCTGCCTAACTGTACCTTAATAAAATTTTGGGAAATTGTGGTTCTTTCTTTTCTAGATGTCTATCTCAAGTAGCTTACGCAAAACTTTACAAATCTTAAAAAAATTAACCATGCAAACATTTTGCGAAGAAAAGGCCATGAAAAGTTAAGCCATGTTAAAAATAAATAAGTCTTTATGTTGCAGTTAAGCACGCTCGAAAAACACCATAGGGACTTAGTTAGTTTTTAAGTAAATATCTTTTGGTGGACTTATATATCGACTACTGAGTGGAAGATCGACCTATATCTCGGCCGCCAGTTCGAAAACGCCCTATCTCAAAAACCTTTTCCGGAACGCCTTATTTCAGAATTTGTTTGAAGAATGTCCTGTTTCAGAATTCCTTTCAAAAACGCCCTATCTCAGTTGCCGATTCAAAAACGCCCTATATGAGCACATTTTCAATACATTTTGAAGTTAGATAGGGTGTTTTTGAACCAAATTTTGTGATAGGATGTTTTTCAATAAAATTCTAAAATAAAGCGTTCTTGAAAAGGTCTCTGAGATATTAGATTAATTAGTGATATTGCTTTAGTTTAAATCACTTTTTGTGCGGCCAGCGTGTATTGCACTAAAAATATGGAAAAATTTCATTTGTGGCCCAGTGTTGCCACTTTACCGCAATTGTGGTAGATCTACCACATTTTGGGTAATTTTTCACTTCTACCACAACTAGCACATATTTTAAAAAACTACCACAATTTTACTGAAATAAAATTATTAACCTAATTTTAAAAATGTTTTTTTTTTTTTCATAAGAGTTGAACAGTCCATTTTCTCCTCGATATGAATTTAAATGTCAAGAAATTTTATTGTGAATTTTGTGTTAATTGAAGAGCTGAAGGTGCTGCCGTTTCAAAATTTCTATTGCGTACTTGAATGATAATCTGCACTTAAATAAGGCGATTTGCTTAGAGATTCGACATCGCCCGAGAATACGCCTGTGAAGTGTGCTTACACAGACAACAACACTTGAGAACATATTGCAAATATTAGAAATAGGATATTTTTTATGACAAAGATATATGTATGTACCCTCTAAGGCAATAAAAATGAAAACCTTAGTAGGCAAGGAAAAAATGGCGCGATAGAACAAAACTAAGAATGCAATTTATCTATATTTGAATACTGCTTCATGGCTTGATATATCTTTTTTTTTGGCAATTTTTTTTACCAGAGATCTACCACTTTTTTTTATTGATAATCTACCACTAATTTAATTTCTGAAGTGACAACACTGCTGTGGCCTCAAGCAGTTTTGTTATTCTAGTTTTAATACCTCGATTGCCACCTCGCCCTTCGCCGTTTTAAAATGTCTCTGGTAGATAGTATAGTACTCTTCTCATAAAATGTACATTTATATTACTGCAATTGCATAATTGACTTGCAATAAAAATGGGCACAGTTAGCTAACCAACTGTAACCATTTGTAAATATAAACAGGAAAACAAACATTATTCTCGCTCGTTTGACCAAAACTCACAAAATATGTGTATGTGGAACAGACACATGCACTCAATGATAAAATATGGCTTCAAAAATGCAAACCCATTGCCAAGAATTATATAGACAAACATAAATATTATTGAAATAAATTTCAAGACAAATATTGAAAAGCAAGTATGGGTAAGGCCAAAACCATATTGGAGAATTTGTTGTACCCACTGTTTGTTCGAAGTGGAGTAACAAAAAAAGTACACAAATGCAACTTACGATACATATTTACATACATTTGTACTGAGTATGATACATAAATATATACACATGCATGTCGACAGAGCAACCGCTGCTGTTGCATCAGTTGTACGCTTTTGCTGCTTTCTATTTTTACAATATTTGCTTCTGTTACGCTTCGTTATTCCCGCATTTGATAGGTTGCATGCAACTTGACTTGTGCTGTAATTTATTTGACATATTTATGGGTAAAAAAAAAGATGCATATTTGTATTTGAAATAAGGTGCACATGGACAAACTGAAGCATAGTTAGGAAAATGTACGTTTGGGGAAGTGCTGGAGTAGTTAGTTAGGCAGTCAAACTTAACAAAAATAAATAAAAATTGGAACTGTAATCGCATTATTTTTATCAATTTTCCTTACTTATATAGGGTATTTTTATTTCAATGCTCATTTTTAGATCGAAATTAATAGAGAGAAAGTTTTACGAAATTTATTGCATTTCAATTGATGTTCAGGAAAGTTGATTTCTTCATTTCCATGTAACATCCCATGTACATAACTATTTTCGCCAAAGTTTTATTCATTTTTAATATTCCGTTCTCTTTTCCTCCAAAAACAAGCAATTTTTAAGAACGTATTGAGTAACGAACTAGGAGAGAATAACAATTTACTTTTTACTCCAGTTCGTTTGGATTACTTCCAATATTTGGTTGCCGATTGCACAACAAACAACTATGTAAATATAAATAGACAACAANATATTTCATGTGTGCAATTTTTACCTTATTGACAACTAGTCAGGCGACTGTGTGAATGCTCACAGCACAATGATGCACCAACTCATGCGAGTACATGAAAACAAGAAGAAATGTCACGTCAGAGCAGCATTGCATTGCACAGATATATCACCGATAACTCCGCTCACAAACTAACATACAAGCAATATAAATAATATACAAAGTTTTATGAACTCCAACCGATACAATTCCATTGAAATATGAGTGCAATAGGTGCAATACTCAGTGAAAAGTTTCGCCTTAATATACATAAATGCAGATGTACTACGTGTTGATTGATATACGGATTCATACGTATCCATATTTGCTTGGCATAATAGTGCAGGTGGTTGAGGGCATACAAATTTTGAAAATAAAAAACAAAAAATGCGAAACCTTAGAATTTTTTTAGAGTAATAAATACTAGCCTCCATATGCGGGTTTCACGCCACGTTTTTATACAAATATTCAAAATAGTTTTGAAATGTTATGTTATGCATATTTCTGCGCTCATTTTACTATATCTATATAATTTTTCCAAACAAATTAAAGCATTTAGGGCGTTTAAAACTACGGAATTATATAATCTTCTCTGCTCGATTGACTTTCTTATTATAAAATGAAATATGAGAAAATCATGCTGCCATTTAATTTTTTAATAAATTCTTTACAAATATGCCAGGGAAATATAATTTTTTGAATACATGTAATTTATCGAATAACAAACTTTCAAATAAAAGAAGAAAATTAAATAAAGGCAATTACAATTTGATACGCGTAAATACATTTATTTTAATGGTAATTAAGTCCAGCCAAGTTTAAGTCTAGCAAAATCCAGCTTTTAGACACGATTACTCAGCGGGTCACTTATTACCTTTTCTCTCGTTTTGACTCTCAGCAGATTGTTATTCGATACAAAAACTTGTGCTTATTTTTAGTATAAAATCAGTTGTTTAGCGTGAATGTTGTTTTTTAATAATGAACTTTATTTTTCCTCTCTTTTCAGGTAAGAACTTTACTTTATAAATACTCAAGTTACAGGTAATATTTGAAACTAAAATATTTTTTTTTGTTTCGCATAAAATTAGTATAATAATATAATAATAATAATAGATTGGCGCTTACACATATGTTAGTGTTTGGCCGTGCTTCTCCTCCGAGCTTCTAAAATTAGTATAATTTGGTAAAAATTTTGTCAAAATTTCAAAATTTTCTTACTCCCATTCTTGCAGCAAACTTCGCATTCACCTCATTTTTCATATTACCACATTTATCATAGTTTTTTGTTAGAGTAACTATTAGAGACCGACCAATTGATCAGCCGATGCCGAGGCTAGTATCGGACAAAAGAATCGGCATCGGCCGTTTTTGGCCGATTCTTAAATGAGGTACTGTTATTTAGTTATTTGATTATGTTTTTCATTTGTTATTATAAAAGTTTAGAAAATCATTTGCTCTTAAAATTAATTTATATTCAGCATTTAATCGGCATAAATCCTGAATATAAATTAATTTCAATAAATAATTTCAGGCACAAAATGCGTTTATAAACTTTTACAATAACAAAAGAAAAACATATCAAATAACTAAATAACTTTACCTCATTCAATAATCGGCCAAAAACGATCGATGCCGAATCTTTGGCCGATACTAGCCTCGGCATCGGCCAACTAATCGCTCGGACTCTAGTAACTATTCACCTTTTACATATCTATATTAGGGCGGAATAATTTAATTTCTGAGAAATTGTATAGCATATTCCAATTCTACGTTCGATTCTTACCAAAAATGACGATTGACACACCAAATTTCTAAAAGAAAAATCAGTGTATTGTAATTTTTTCTGAACGAAAAACATTTTTTATTTACCAAATTTTGTGTTTTCTCCAACATTATATTGCCTTTCTTTTGAAAATCGGGTGGGTCAAACTTCATTTTTGGTATAGAGTTTGTTCGCCATTTTTGCTTAGAATTAATCGGAGAACTTGAACTTGCTATCCACTTTTTTCGAAAATTTTGTTACTAAAAAATTACTCCGCCCTAATGTATATAATATACATATAGCACGTTTAATAACATACAGAATTACTTAAAAATTGCTATTTTGTGGGAGAACGCAATCAAAGTTTGATCAATTTATATAGTTGGTATATGAAGAGATAAATGGAAAGACACATATCTCCGCCATTTTTGGGAGGTTTAGTCATATGTTAGGCTGAACATATTCTGCTTACAAGCTTATAAATTGTATGATGAAATCTCCAAAAACGTAAATTTTGAGATACATCCCTATATTATTAAACATGCGATATGTAGTATGTACCTATTCAAATCTAACGTATTCGCACCAGCTGCTCATTTATGTGGCTAGTGAGATCGTTGATATTGGAGATGCGTTTCGCTCCAACTTTTTTACTGCCACCGAATCCCGAAGGCCTCCAATTTGTTTAGTTTTCTTGTTTTCTTACTTATTTTTGTTTATATCTTTAACCTTATTTCCCAAAAATTTTGGGTAGATTCAACGTTCGTCATTTTGTTTACTACTCTAATTTCATTTTTTGATCTCCTTTACAACAATTCATTGCTCCTCGTCTCTCGTGCAATTCGTCCCACATTTCTTTCTATTACTGCGTGCCACCACTGCATGATTTGCATACATAATAGCACAGAACGGCAGCTGACAGCCAAGTAAAACTTGCTACATACATTACCTTAGTTGTTTTAGAGTTGCGGGTTTGGTTTGAGTCGATTGAGGTTGCCGAGGTAGCTCAGGTAAAGTACTGACAGCTGCACGTGCTCCACAAGCTCCCAGCCCCAGGCACGCAGCGGGTATGCCAAATGTTGAAAGAGAAAAGTATTTGCAAAAAGGAAAGAAAAATATTTACCGGTAAAAATGTGCATGGCTCTCCCTCCGTCAACTTGATACCGGCGGGAATGCTTGGAATACATTTCTAATGTTATCCAAAAAGGACTTGCAATATATTTTTGCCGCCCTTACTTTTCACTGCACTTTCTTTTATACATAGTCTATGTATGCATTAGTTTGTGTACATATGCATGTGTGTATGTAGGTATCGTGTCGAGTCAAGGTATCCGGTGTAGGAAAACATTAGCATTTTTTTCTCTCGAACCAAGTTTCTGATGATGATGATGACGATGATGATGATTGCCATACGTCGATTATGTGAACACTCCAGCTCAGTTTGCGTACATTTGCTCGCTCGTGAGGCTGCTGATGATGACGTTGCATATCAGCATCATGTGTCAGTGCAGTTTTTCGGCTTTACAATATATGTACATGCATACATATGTACACGGCTGCAACTTTGTAGCACTTGAATGGCATTTCAGCTTAAGGGGGCTGCTGCAGTGGCAGCTAAATGTATTAGTGTTCTCATGTGTCTTTGTATTACCCCCCCGCACCCTCCCCCCGCCCGCCGTCATAGATCACAACAAAATAATGTAAAGCAGCACTTTAAAAACAATTGATGCTCGGGGAATTTGTGGCATCAACACAAAATACACTATTAGTAGATACGCAGCGCTCCCAGGACATGCACTAAACACAAAACGAAGTAAGCAATCGAGCGAGCACAAGCAACCGAACAGCAATAAAAGTAATACACAAATTGTAATAAAATCCAAGAGACCAAATGTAATAGAATAGAAGGTTTTAGGGGGAATTTCAAATAAAATAGATTGAAAGTGTTGCGCGAAAGAAAAACGATATAAATGCGTGCATGGCGAAACAATTGCAAATGCTTTGCCATTTGGTTAATGGTGCCGTAACTTGATTGATTTAACGCATTGAAGATAAATGCTGTTGCTGTCACACATACATATATACATACATACATACATACATACATACATACACACATGTAGACGCGTGCTCACACTTACATATGTACATGACGGCGTTTGGCACTAACGTCAGCATGCTTTCACATTGTCTTAACTCTTCGAAGACTCACGAGTATGTTGCGGATTCGGGGTATCCCGTGGCGTATACGTAACGCAAGCAAATTGTAATAAAAATGCAATTTGGCCACAACAAAGCCGCGCAGCTGCAGAGCCAATGCACGATTTTGCCACAAGCAACATTATTTTGTATTTGATGACTATTAAAAGTACCAAAAAAAGAAAAAAAAAACTACAAAAATGTTGCTTAAATGTGCCACTGCATTTCATTGCTTGGATGTTCTTCTTTGTTGTGAAGCTATGGCTTGGTGCCACTAAAAAGTTTAGTTTGTTGCATTTAGATTACTTTTTAATGCTAAACAGTTATTTGGGACATATGCACGCATTTTGATATACATATTTGAGCGAATTTTGTGGTATAATCTAACTATTAAAACGTCAGATCATATATGACTTTGCTTACACATTTGGCAAGATAGACGTTTTGAAATTGGCTACAACTCGACAACGGAATTAGATAACATACGCATGGCGGCATGCTTGAAATTTAAGTTCATAAAATCACATTTCTGCCTACAACTTTTATAGCTACATATAAGCCAATCATGTCAGTCGTCACAGTTGTAATCTTGCAACGTTGCAAGCGGAAATCTTCACACAGAATATGATTTTGGCTACGTTTTATTCTGTCAAACTGGTACTCTCGCTATATTGCAGTCTATCATTCTTGTATTTTTGATGAAACGATTCTAACTTGAATTTAGGGAAATTTTAAAAATAATACCAATTCCCGAAAAAAATCAAAATTATTAAAATTCGACAGAATCTCATGAAAATTTTGAGTTTTTTAGTTCGATTTTTTAGGAAAAATTCTGAGTATTCAGTTTTGTAGACAATTCAATTCAAAGTGCAAATTTTAAGTAGCTTTTCCGTTGATTTTTGGTAAGTTTGTTTTGTGGAAGGTGTTGCTCATTTTCTCTATACAAAAAAAAAATTTTGAACATACTTTGTATGGAAGAAAATGCGCAAACAAAAAATCGTCAAAAATCAACGATAAGTCCAAACTACTTCAAACTTGCACTTCATAAATTCACTAAAATTTAATGGGCTACAAAACTGGATACTCAAAACAATTCCCGAAAATCTGTTTAAAATGTTTATCAACATTTGTTAGATCTTGTCGAATTTTTATAAATCTTTTACAAAATTAGTATGTTATATTTTCTTATAAAAAATAGACATTTTTTAAACAAAAAAAGTAGCCAGAACTTGCCAAAATGTCTTTTAAAAAAAAAGAAGTCAGTAATTGTATATATATTAAGTTTTTTTTTTGAGAATTTTAAATACTTAATTTATTAAAATACACTGTAGTTCAGGGAAAAATGTAAACTTCTTCTATTATTCCAATTTGCCATATGCTGCGTTTTTATATTTTCTACACTTTTATACTTTGCTATATTCAAATAGATCCATGCGCGAAAATGCTTGCAAACAATTGCACATTTAATAAGTTCTTACCACCAATTTGAAAATTACTTTAAACCCAGCTTAAACCTACTTTTTCTGCACCGCAAACCATGCAGGGTAGACAGAAAATTAATAAAGTCTAACCACTTCATTACCCGCGGCCAAAAAAGGGCTTGTCACACAACACAATCACCACAAAAAATGTCGACAAAAAGCAAAAAAAAAAAGTAGAGCAGAGGAAGTGAGCAAAATAGTATTGTTTGTAGATATGTGTGTATGTAAAAGAAACGCTTCAGGACAGTGTTTTTTTTTTTAACGAAAAATAAAAGAAAAAATAAACGAAAACAAGTGCGGACAAAGTAAAAATCTGTGCACTTAATTAAAATTGTGCAGCAGACCATTACCGCATGCCGGCGCATAAAAGTATGCAAGGCATTTCGCACTCGAAAACCAGCAAACAACATGCCAAATATGCAAATACCCATACGCAAACTTATGTACATATGTACATAAATAGACACGGTTTGCAAACACCACAGCGAAAAAGCAAAAAAATAATAACAACAACAATACTAGTGAATAAAACAATACTGTTATACTAGCTTGAGTAAGCAATATGCCCAAAGTCCACCAATGAAAGGGGCAAATAAGGAAAAAATACCGCTCAGTAAAAAGTGACGATGGCACAGACAAAAATACTCTAAATGAAAATATGCCGTGTATTGTCGGCGCTATTGGCGTTGATGCGCGAACTAAGCGAGAGGAAAAATAGTGCAATAAATGTGCACACCATTATAACTAGTACGAAATAAACACTTTTACGAAAAGGTATTGGTTTTTGAAACGACATCGTGCGATGAGAAGTCTCGTGCCATATTTGGTGTGTACATTTGTATTTGCTTGTGCTTGGCCGAGCTGCTCCTCCGATTTGTGGTTTGCACGTTTGATGGTGTCACACAAAGCGGCAGAAGCTACAGTTTTAGGCCGCCTCTGAACGGAAAATCATTTTTAATGAGAAAATTTTTAGCTATTAGAAAAAAACTTGTTTTAATGTAGCTCAGACCAAGATCGAACTCTGGACCTACGGAGAGGTAGTTCAATTTAAGTTTTAATCAGTGGATTTAATTAAAACAATAGATAGATTTCTATTTATGCCCAAAGCTTCATACCTTAAAATACTCTAAATAAAGGTCATTTCGGTTGTTAGGTAGGAGATCTGAAAACCTGTCGTCTATACCAAATTGCGATTTTTGCTTATCTTTAAACATTATTTCGCTTTTACCATTACGAACGTAATTATCGACATACATACATATACATACATATACATATGTACGCTTGGGCAATGAGATTACATTAAATCTGCTTGTGTGCTTTTGAAATTGTTCTTGGCCAACAATTTCGAAATTAGTTAGCTCAAAACAAAAGCAAATAAGAGCGTTTGCAAGGGTCGGGTCGATCGTAAACCAAAAACTGAATATTGCGGTTGTCAATATGAGCACATTTTGGTTGCGATATTTTCAAATATTGCAATGGCAAAACGCATTTGAATGTACGTTGAGAATTTTAAGCTAATACAATACACACAGAAGCGCACATACATATGTACATACATACATACATATGCACATATGTATACGAATGTTGTCTACAATATAATATCTGCAACACGCACAACAATTGCTACCTATAAAAAAACTTAACGCGCGCTTGGAATTTCTATGCGAATGCAAGTTCCATATTCGCATTCCGCTACAAGTGTGTTTTCATGTACGCACATTGGTATTTGCGGTAGTGTAACCGAACAGGCGCCGGAGTGGCAACCTCAAACGAAATCAACCGATGAATTGACAACTCCAATTTTATAGCATTCATGCATGTATGTATATTTATGTGTATAGTATGTATGTATGTATGTACGTATGTATGTATGTATGTATGTATGTATGTGCATACATATATGGATGCTTGCAATTGCACTTACAAACACACACCCTCACGCAATTTCCGAAATGCAATCAAATTCACCAAAAGCAAATATTTTGTTGACTCTTTTCATGTATGATATTTTGAGTAAGTCCATACGTACATATGTACATACATATGTACATATATACTACATACGAGTATCAACGTTCATTTGATAAGCATCACACATTTTGAAATGTTGTTTGCAAATAATTTTCTATATTAATAAGAGCTCACATGCAAATACATACATACATACATATGTATGTATATATTTATGTAAATATATGTATGTATATGTTTGTACTCTTAAATGTGTGCATATGTATGAACATACATTGTTTTATTTATATATACTATAATATTTATTATATATGTATTTGGGACATTTTCACCAAAAAAGTTTTAGTTTCATGGTGTTTTGAATGTATAACTAACTATACATATATGTATGTACGTAAATAAATATGTATTTACATTAGACCGTGCCAAATTTCAGGAAAATAAAAGTTCGCCGCACACCTTCAGCTCCTTAAAAACTTCTAAATACTACCAAAAACTCCCGATTAACAAGTTTCGAGCGAATTCAATAATTTTTTAAAATTTGTCCGCCATATTTGGTTTTTGAAACCTGACTGAAGATTTGTAATCAGCGGCCCCACAAACGTGAAAATAGTTTTGTCCCGCCAGATTTTCTATTAAAACCACTGTACGACTCCTACTTTCGACTAAATAAACTTTTTCTTTCAAAATTGTCTTGGGAAAAACATTTTCGATTCGCAGGTTTACGGTGAACTTTTTTTCTTGTGCAGTCTAGTGTGTGTATGTGCATATGCATGCATGTATGTTCTGATATAGACTATATGTACATACCTATGTGAATATTTCGCTTTCAAACTTGCTTTTGCTAATATTTATGTATATCTGTACATTACCGTATGTTTGCGGTTATGTTAGAAAATTTTTGTAAAACATCTCATAAACATTTGTCGGCTGTCATGTTGCAAGCTGCGGTTATGTCGTGCTATGTAATGCGTTGTGCAATGCATCTCTGTTGGTTATGTCACCCTGTGATAACTTGCACATGTACTATATAGCGTTCGGACCTTACTCCGATCGGAGTAGATTTACTCCGGCTTTTGAAAAATTTTAAAATCTACTCCCCTACTCCGCTTGACTTCAAACTGGCTCCGTTTTTCACTCACAATCTGGACTCTTAGGGCGGTTTTTTGCCCGAGAACCCAAGGTTTTCAGTAAAAAAAAAATGTAGTAACTTATTTACTTTATATAAGAATGTAAAACTCGGCTGAGTGATAATCTAACTTAAGTTCTTAATAAAATTTATGTAGAAAGAGATTTACATAAAATAAATAGGTCTTTGTAAAAAAAGATCGAAAAAATTATTATTTTTATAAAAATATATATTCTTTAAAAAAACCGAGTAGATCTAAGTTTCAAACTTTGTGCAATATTAAAAAAAAACAACCAACTTTCGTAAAAATTTCGAGCTCTTTAAATTAGATTTCCTAGATAGATTCTGGGTATTAAATTCTAGCAGAATAAAGTGTAAGTTTCAAATGACTGAAATTTACCATTAATTTTTTAAATTTTTTTTTAATTTAACCATTTAACCATATAACCAATAAACACGTGCGCGCAATTTATTTCTATATGGAGGAAAACCGTAACATCTTCGACAAAAAATATTCTAAAAAATCAACGGTAGTTTTTTTCCATTTGAAGCTTGTACTTTAGTAGAGTCCAATGGGCTACTTAGCTGCACCCTCAGAATCTTTCTAGGAAATGTAGTG
>NW_016164534.1:27860-31109 GCF_001687245.7 Rhagoletis zephyria | reverse complement strand
CGTTTTGAAAAATATTGAGAACAATTAAATGCACTTCTGAAGTAAACATTTTTAACAATAAAGCAAGAGTGTGCATACAAGTGGCGAGGAGTGAGGATGGATGAACGAAATTTCCGTTCAAGCTACTACGAAAAAGTAGGATGTTATTCTGTGGAGGAAAAAAAGTCATTAAATAAACTTCTCCAAGACAATATACGCAATCACTCGAAGCTAAAACAGTTTTGTTTAAGCTATACGGTGCCTACTGCGCAACGGGGTTTGTTGTGGAGTATTATACTTGGCATATTGCCTCTCCATAAAAACTCTATGGATTATATCTTAGAACAGCGCACTGCAGTCTATGACGATTTGCTCCGCGCAGTCACTATGATGCAATATATAGACCAGACTACCACAAAAAGTAAAGTACTACAAACAATGTGGCTATTGGAAAATGGTCGATTGCTACACCCATTAATTGGCCCACCAGAAGATGACAGTAATTTTATGGAAATCGTTAAAGTACTTTTGCAGATATTCGACAATGATGTGGAAACTTATTGGATAGCTAAAGAGTTTTTTGCATGCAGTAAGGGCATAGAGCAGGAATGTTCAAAATTAATGGAGCTCTCTCAGACATTGCTGAAGCGTGAAGATATAGAATTGCACAAGTGAGTAAAGACACTTTAAGGTTGCGTTTCTTTATACATTCCAGATAATCCCATTTCACAGCCAGAATAAACAGAATGAGTTTGAAATATACGTTAACATATCATCAGCAACGTTCTAAAGAACAATTAAACAAAAAAGTTTATTCCAAACGTTCAGAATGAATTAAGGAATGCAGCCTAAATGTTTTCAAATTACATATTTACATTTTTTTTAAATAAATTATAGCCATTTAGAGAGATTGGGTGTTTACAACACAGGTGAACTTGTGGAAAAATGGTATGTAACGTGCTTTGCTGGAGTCATTACAGACACGGCTTTAGTTAAAGTATGGGATAAAATTTGCGGAGGATCGAGAAAAATTGTAGTTTTCGTTTTCCTGGAGTTAGTTAAAACATTGAGGAAACATGTACTGAATTGTAATTCCTTACTTGAGCTCAAAACTTTAATTGAACAGGTTTGTCTTCTTTAATATACTTACCTAAATATTTAAACATTGTTCACAAATACATTGCAGGTGAAAGATCAAGATGCAACCATAGTTAATAAGGCCATTAAGACTTGGCAGAGTAACAAGAATCACAATGAGATTACTGTGCACTGATAATTGGTTTATAGTTATTTGGTTACTTTGTCTTATTTTTTCGTTGTACATACAACAATTACGATGTACAATTTAAATATACTTGAATATAACATCTTTTTTATCAGCTACTGTTTGCAACTCCAATGTAACAGGACATTGCAACCAATATGATAACAGTTCTTCCGTATAACCAATAAGGAAATACATCTTCCGCGGGCTTATTGCCTGACGGACAATGGCAGCTATTCTTATCATATTGTGCTGTCTTTTGATAATCACTTCGGAAACGACTAGCGCATGCCAAGTACCGGTCATGAATTTCCGCAAAAATAAGTCTTCAATTGCCGTCTGCGAAGGGCGTAATCCATCCAACATAGTTGCTGTGAAAGAAAATTTCTTAGATATAAAAGGGGATCTCAACTTTGATATTTTTTTTTACAAACATGTATTCCATGAGTTCCAAGACTTTCGATGGGCAATGTAATGGGGCGGATTAGCCATTTCATAAGTGAGCGCACGGTTACGCTTCGTNTAAAAGGGGATCTCAACTTTGATATTTTTTTTTACAAACATGTATTCCATGAGTTCCAAGACTTTCGATGGGCAATATAATGGGGCGGATTAGCCATTTCATAAGTGAGCGCACGGTTACGCTTCGTAGTGACACGATAGCGGCCAGCCTGCACGCGGCTGCACACAGGACTTGTATGGAACGCAGTGCACGTAACAGAAAGCGCTTGCGCCCACATGTTTGCATTCACCAGCAGCTGCTGTGTACACTGCAATAGGAAAGATGTATAACAGATTCAATTTAATTAAGAAATAAATAAATACCTTTCTCAGCAAATCCATTTTTCTCGAGTAAATTATCGAAAGACGGCCAGTGTGCAAACGGCTGTTTTTTGTGTCGTAAGTCGTAACTAGATATGTCAAATTGACAATAATTTTATAAAACAAAACAGAACTGATAAATAACACCAAAAGATAATTTACAAAAAAAAACAAGAATAAATGTCAGAACAGGGATAGATCACAAAACTTCCACTGGAATGCACTACCGGAAGTATAAGGTGATAAATATAAATAAATAAATCGGCAGTTGCTGCTACTGGTCGCAAGGCGTTTAACCCGTTGTGTACCGTGGAAAAAACTAGCACTTTAGTGGGGATATCCTACAAAGTCATGATCCAACTACACAAGATCTGACAAGATGAAGCAAAAGAAAAAAGTAAAAACACAGAACAATACTTACTTACTAATGAAGTTTTACCCATTTTTACACTTTGGTTGTTGTTGTTGTAGCAGCATACAAATTCCCCAAAGACTTTTTGGGGAGTGTTGCTGGAGTCACAGTCCTTGGCCAGATATAAATCTGGGTCGTCCGGTTACGTAGGCCCGACTGTCGCGGGAACGATTTCGGTTTCCGATAGTACATTTTAGCAGAGNTACCAAAACAGCAGTTTCGGTGCAAGTGTTATCGAAAAATAGCAAAAACAGTTGCAAGTGATAGCTGGATTGTCAAAAACAGCTGAAAATTGTTTTTGATCTCCCACAACCCATTATTATTTGCGTCGGAGGTTTTTTGGTGTCCATTTGTTTAATTCTGATGTTTATTTTTTGGCTTTCAAATAGCGTTTGTGTAATATTATTGTTTTAATTGTTGCATCTGAAAAAAGTGTAGTGTAGTGCTGAAATATAATTTGTGTAAGAAAATGAGTACCTCTCGCAATCTTCTGCTACGCAGTCCGGATAGTGAAGAAATCGTCAGCAATGCGTCCAGTAACCTGTTGTCTAGCTCTCCATCATTACCCTCCCTAAATCGATTGCGAGATACATTCCGCCGCTCGGAAAGTATTTCTTCGCAAATAAGTGCAATGGTCTCAAGTGCAGCTGGTGTGGTAACTGGAACAAGTAGTGTTCAAACAGGTATAGCGTCGGAGGTATCTTCAGCCTCATCCCAAACTTGTACACCCAAAAGACGAAAGCCCGGTGAGTCAAAAACTTCCAAATATCTC
>NW_016164534.1:0-27226 GCF_001687245.7 Rhagoletis zephyria | reverse complement strand
ACCGCTCAACAATATTTGTATATTTGTCACTGGCATTTGTCATCAAGTGGCAAATCAGATATTTGGTCATTTGCGTAATTTTTATTTGGCTTATGTAGCAGCATTGCGTTCACACGATTTGGCCACCAGGGTTGTTTTTCATTTGCCACAAGAAGGCAAATATTTGGCTTTTCTGATAAATGACAAATGTAATTTAGCGTTCACATGATTTGTCTATGAATTTGACAAATTTTTAGCCAAATGTACAAATCGTGTGATCCTAGCTTTAGAGAATGAAAATAAGTTTTAATTTTTTAGTGTATTTCAATTAAAAAAAAAAAAATAGATTTGTGTACTCTGTCTGATTGAACCCAATAAACCGGCCAACTGAAAAAGCAATTGCACTGGTCGGCCCAAACCGACAAAGATGTAGTGCCAAATAAGTAGATAAATATATCTACTATGTATGTATGTACTTATATACCTACGTACGTATATGATATGGAGGTATGCAATGCGACCAAGAGGTCTAGAAAAATTTTAAGAGAGCTCCAGGGATTAGCGATTGAATGAGTTCAACACTTGGACAGAGTTGGCATATGTGCCTTTTCTGTCTTCTTGCAACCGCCTCACACTCGCGAAGCACACTCACAGAAGCGATATAGGTCGTACGACCATCAGCCGAATTCCAAGATTCGCTATCGCTAATTTTGGATCTCCAAAAGAATAGTAGGGAACATCTAATTACATGCCCCTCATACCGCCAGATTTGGCTGATTATAGATTCCATCTGTTACTTTTCCATGATGTATACTTTTAGGCCCAACTGTTTTTTTATTTAGAGAATTTTGCAGCGAAAATTTGGCATAGCCATTGTCAGAGTGCCAATGCAGATCCGTAGCTTATGAAGGTGACCTCTAAGTCTGCAGTGATCCGTCAGAATTCCTGTTATTATCCTTAACCTTGTAGGGTTGCAGCCTTCTCATAGATATTTTGCCTGCCGTAGATCTACGGTGTTATGCCAGTGTTGCTCTCTGAGGTTGTTCCTCTTCTTCGTGATCTATTTCTTGATTATGCTAGGTCCGATCGCAAGGAAAGGCTCAGGCCCTATTGAAGATAGACGGCCACTGTTCTAGCTAGACGGTCTACTTCCTCGTTACCCTCAACTCATATGTTTCTGGTACCTAAATTAACTGGATGACATTGTACTCCGCCAGGGCGTTGAGCTTATTAATGCACTCAAGGATCAACGAGGATTTGATCACCAAAGATGAAAGGGCCTTGAGTATAGCCTGGCTATCGCTCCCTACGGTGGTCTCTGCATACAGACGAATGGCATAAACCGTCGTCTGAAAGAAGCTCGGGTATGCTCCCATGAGCACAGAGAGCTTTAGCCTTTCCTCTAAACGAGGTGCTCCAAGTTGACTTCCTGCAAAGCTCTATCTGAAATTTCCTGCCGAGGGGCGACTGCTGTTAAGAAACAATATTTTTCTAAATTTTTTTTCTGTGATGTCGCTTTGACCAGGTATCGAACCCTATCCCTACGGAGTGTTCTACGTACTTCTAACCACTCGGCTACAGCGGCTGCAATAAATACAAATTATATTAAAAATAGTCTTCTGGTTGAGAGGTAAGAATTTGGAAACATTTGAAAATAATACAATCAACAATTGACTTCTTCTAAAAGCCGTTATATTGAATATCGAGAGAGCGCATAAAAAGATGAAATCAGATAAACAATGTGTGGTGGCATACTAATGTATATACAGTATCGGTTATATCTATAGCACGCCATTTCAAAGTGATATTGTGTGCAACTTATGTTTATTTATTTATTTTTGAGAATTTTCAATTAAAATACAGTTCTTTCTCTAACAAACCCCATATAAACCCAAGTTTAAAAATTTGTAGAAAACTTCAAAAAAGTGTAACAAATTTTCACCAAAATTTCAAACTTTTTTATCGGAAGTGTTTGAATTTTTCTGAAAACACAGTTTTATAGCCCAATCAATTTTAGTCTGATAATGTGCAAGTTCCAAGTGACTAAAAGTTACCGTTGATTTTTTAGAATTTTTTTCACCAAAGCTGTTGCGGTTTTTATCCATATACAAATAAATTGAGTTTATTCATTATATGAAAGCCAATGCGACAAAAAAAATTCTAAAAAATTAACGGTAATTCGTAGCGTAATTTGCACATTATCAGACTAAAATTGCAGTGGCTAAAAAACTGTGTACTCGAAAAAATTCTAACACTTCCGAGAAAAAAGTTTGAAACTTAGGTGAAAATTTGTTACAATTTTTTGAAGTTTTCTACAAATTGTTAAACTTGGGTTTATATGGGGTTTGTTAGAGAAAGAAATGTATTTTAATTGAAAATTCTTAAAAATAAATAAATAAGCATAAGTGGCACACAATATCACTTTGAAATGGCGTGCTATATATATGACCGATACTGTACATACATACATACATGTTTGTATGAAGTATATATGCTCCGCAAACATTGAGGTTATTTAACGATTAGAGAATGATTGGAGAACTAGCCACATTCTCCAATCTCAAACGTTGGAGAACGACTCGAAAAACTGTCGATAATCATAGCGATCACAACCAAAAATGAGATTTAGTTCTCGACTCGAGAAAATATTAATTCTCTAATCGAGTTCTAGTGTTGATCTCTAATGGGATTCGCATGTGAATTTCAAACTGCTGTTTTGCTTTATTAAATAAAACGCTTTGTCTGTAAAATTTTTATTATATAAATTTGCAATAAAATAATAATGAATTATTTTAACTTAAAGTAATTTATGATTCATTCATTTGAAATATTGCTTATTTACATTTATTTGAATTTGCGTTGCTTCTCTAAACGCTCTCGAATCGTATTCTAATGTAGTTATCTAACTACGCCATCACTAGTTATCTAAAGTAGAAATCCAAATTTCTCTAACGTTAGAGGCTGTGTTTGCTGCGTAGCTAATATTAACATATGATCCAAATCTGATTAATCGCAGAAAGGAATGCGGTGTGCGAACTCGCAAAGCAATACTTAAGGGTGTTTTAACCGTTAAAAACATTTTAGAAACGAAAACCTAGCGAATAGTTGTACGACTGTCAAAGTGACAGCGTCGTTTGGAAAATCAATAGCAAAACCTAAAAACACAAAAGTTGCGAGCGAGCAAACTCACCACCGGATGTGAGCGACTCCAAGCAGAGATACACAAAGGACTCAAATTACACGTTTACTACGCTTTTTAGCTGTGAGAAGTAAACACTTGATGTATACAGTCATCGGAGAAGTTGCCAGTCAGTCGCGTTATGCATATTTATGCATACATACTTTACGCTGCACTATTTGACAAAGCACAATACAAATTTCGCATTGGAAAATTGCATTTTTGCAAATCATAAAAGTATTACAGTGTTAACAGATAAAAATTCGCCAACATATAAAAAAGTTCAAAACCTCGAAATAAGTGGCAGAATTGTTTTGAAAAACAAAAAAAAGTTTGATTGAACCAGTTGGTACTGCATTGAAGGTAAATGTGGATGGGGAGGTGCACTTCGATTTTTCACCAGAGCAAATCAGTATGTGCGATAATTATCCTATGTATAATTACTAGTGTCTTCTTATTTTTCAAGCGATTCAAAACTCATCCACTTTGTGGCTAACAAAATCAANGCATACATTTTTTACGCTGCACTATTTGACAAAGCACAATACAAATTTCGCATTGGAAAATTGCATTTTTGCAAATCATTAAAGTATTACAGTGTTAACAGATAAAAATTCGCCAACATATAAAAAAGTTCAAAACCTCGAAATAACTGGCAGAATTGTTTTGAAAAAAAAAAAAAAGTTTGATTGAACCAGTTGGTACTGCATTGAAGGTAAATGTGGATGGGGAGGTGCACTTCGATTTTTCACCCGAGCAAATCAGTATGTGCGATATAATTACTAGTGTCTTCCTATTTTTCAAGCGATTCAAAACTCATCCACTTTGTGGCTAACAAAATCAACGGAGAAAGTCGTCCTTATTTTCATCATCTAACTGTGTAATTCCTAGCAGACTTACCAACGTGTGGCCTTTCGGAAAGCAATTCGCCTATGCGCATCCAATACCCATAACATGCGCACCCTGGCTGATGAAACCAGGAAATTAAAGTTGAATAACAACAACAATAACGCAGTTTACCAAAAAACCACTGTAACATTAGTAGCACAGTCAAAAAATTCAAATAAGATCGCCAAGATGCAACAGCAAGGCAACGTTGCGACCGCTGCCACATCGACGGCTGTTCAGCAAAAGCAGCAGCACCAACAGCAACAACAACACAAACAACTGCAGAATAATAACTCTACAACAATAACCTTGCCGAAGGCTTCGCATGCAAACACAAATGAAGAGATCGCCGGCGGTGTGCAGGACACCATTTACCTTTGCAATTTTCGCGTCTCCGTCGACGGCGATTGGTTATGTCTGAAGGAGCTACAAGATCTTGACATTGGGCAGCAGCATAGCGGTGGGAGTGGCACTACAACGGGCTGTGGTCTACAGCGTGGCGCACAGCTGGGCAAAAAGAACAAACGCTATTCGGGAATGTCGAATGGACTGGATGATAATGGTATATTGACAGTCCGTAGCTTGCTGGGCCGTCGTTTTAACGACGCACCCGAACATGTGTACAAGACGAACAGTTTGTCGTCGTCGCACTTGCTTACCGCACGACATGCACATGCAGATAATGGCTTGATTGGTGTGTTTGGTGTTGGTGGTACTGGTGAATGGTCCAATCACCGTAGGTTGCTTGTTTAACTAATTTCTTTCTATTGACATATTTTCACACATACACATGTACATACATGTAAATAGTAGAGTCATACATAGTTTTCTTTTCGTAAATCAGTTTTTTTATCTTTTGTGTTAATTTTTTAAGAACTCTTTTAAGACTAAAGACTGTGCAAGTCCTTTTTAAAAGTCTGTCAAATTCACGAAATTCCAAAAGTGATTTCAAGAGCAGTTACACCTTCCATGTAAAGTGACTTTCGAAAGCAGTTTTTATTTCCGAAGGTCAAACTTTCCGGCACTACTATTTGTCATTTACACAGTGAATGTAGTAGGTTCTACTTTCACATGTGTTAGCA
Organism: Rhagoletis zephyria; assembly: GCF_001687245.7. Classification (NCBI taxonomy): domain Eukaryota; kingdom Metazoa; phylum Arthropoda; class Insecta; order Diptera; family Tephritidae; genus Rhagoletis; species Rhagoletis zephyria. Next base: position 22,099 of record NW_016164534.1, on the reverse strand, counting down.
GACATTTTATGCTTATAACAATATTACTGACCTGAAATGTTCGTTAAAAATGCTAAAATACGCACAAAAGAACCACAAACTGTCTCATATTTTAATATTAAAATTGTTCATATCAGGAGAATACATAAATTTCCAGTATTTTTTTTTTAAATGTGAGCCAACATTTTTAAAATCTTATANCTGTAACATTAGTAGCACAGTCAAAAAATTCAAATAAGATCGCCAAGATGCAACAGCAAGGCAACGTTGCGACCGCTGCCACATCGACGGCTGTTCAGCAAANGTGTAACAGTAGCACAGTCAAAAAATTCAAATAAGATCGCCAAGATGCAACAGCAAGGCAACGTTGCGACCGCTGCCACATCGACGGCTGTTCAGCAAAAGCAGCAGCACCAACAGCAACAACAACACAAACAACTGCAGAATAATAACTCTACAACAATAACCTTGCCGAAGGCTTCGCATGCAAACACAAATGAAGAGATCGCCGGCGGTGTGCAGGACACCATTTACCTTTGCAATTTTCGCGTCTCCGTCGACGGCGATTGGTTATGTCTGAAGGAGCTACAAGATCTTGACATTGGGCAGCAGCATAGCGGTGGGAGTGGCACTACAACGGGCTGTGGTCTACAGCGTGGCGCACAGCTGGGCAAAAAGAACAAACGCTATTCGGGAATGTCGAATGGACTGGATGATAATGGTATATTGACAGTCCGTAGCTTGCTGGGCCGTCGTTTTAACGACGCACCCGAACATGTGTACAAGACGAATAGTTTGTCGTCGTCGCACTTGCTTACCGCACGACATGCACATGCAGATAATGGCTTGATTGGTGTGTTTGGTGTTGGTGGTACTGGTGAATGGTCCAATCACCGTAGGTTGCTTGTTTAACTAATTTCTTTCTATTGACATATTTTCACACATACACATGTACATACATGTAAATAGTAGAGTCATACATAGTTTTCTTTTCGTAAATCAGTTTTTTTATCTTTTGTGTTAATTTTTTAAGAACTCTTTTAAGACTAAAGACTGTGCAAGTCCTTTTTAAAAGTCTGTCAAATTCACGAAATTCCAAAAGTGATTTCAAGAGCAGTTACACCTTCCATGTAAAGTGACTTTCGAAAGCAGTTTTTATTTCCGAAGGTCAAACTTTCCGGCACTACTATTTGTCATTTACACAGTGAATGTAGTAGGTTCTACTTTCACATGTGTTAGCAGACATTTTATGCTTATAACAATATTACTGACCTGAAATGTTCGTTAAAAATGCTAAAATACGCACAAAAGAACCACAAACTGTCTCATATTTTAATATTAAAATTGTTCATATCAGGAGAATACATAAATTTCCAGTATTTTTTTTTTAAATGTGAGCCAACATTTTTAAAATCTTATACCAATTCGCCAAAATTCGTAACACACGGCAACACTGGATTGGTTTGACAACACTTGCAGCAATAATGAAAATTGCTCGTGGAGCACGAGCAAGTTGAAATAATTTCTCGAAAGCGATTTGCGTAATTTCAGTTGCAGTTACACCTTGCAAATTTTATTTCCGAACGTGATTTCTGCAAATCTGCAAAACGGGTATTTACACGTGAAAGTAGACTTTCCCTTTCGCATTTTGACAGCAAAATGTTAAGAAAAAGCGCTTGCATTGCCACGCTTAACCGCACCTTATTTCTTGAAAGCTAAAAAATAGTAGCACGCTCTTCTGCACATTGAGCTACTGCCAGAATACGTATAGTAGATAAATTTTCTCAAATTTTCAGTTTGAATAAATATTCTAAGATTAATGAGGCAACTCTAAAGTTAGTTGCAGCATTTGTGACTGATATTCCATTGAAAATTATGTCAAAAAGCTGCAACGAATTTTAGAGTCGACTTTATTTTGCCTATGCATATGCCCCATTATTTTCAAATTGTCGGTGAAATGTACGTTTCTCTGCTGACTGGGTACACATATAAGTATGTATGTACATATGAATTGACTCACACCCAGCAAGAAAATCTACTAACTTTGCAATGGATACCTTTTTATTTGACGCCGATGCTGCGAGCGAATTCCGTTTTTTGGATTTTAACATCCTTGCAGAAAATGTGCGATATATGGATGTATGTATGGATGTATGCATGTTTCCGTATTGTTGTTTTTATGTTTTTGTTACTTCCAGATATGTATTTGAATGTAAGGGTGGCGCTAAAATTATGCAAAGCACTTTACACATGTATGTCATGGAGCAAAGTTTCTAACAAATTTAAAGCAGCTCCACATTCAAATATCTGGAAGTAACAAAACAATAAAAACAACAATGCGCAAACGTGCATACATCCATACATACATACATATATCGAACATTTGCCGCAAGGATGCTAAAATACAAAACACAAAATTGAGTTAAGTATGCAAAAATAGCAGCTACCTGTTCTTCTATTTGGTGAGAAAATTTAATAGCTGTATCGATCATGTTTACTATGTGGGTACACGTACTTTCCGTTTAAGCCATACTCGAGTTAAGACGAGCCATATAAAAAAAATGCACGTACTTTTCGTCGCTTAAAGAGAACTCACGGTTAATACGAACTAAGTTTATATACAAAATCGATGTTTCACTTGTTGTTCAACCAAGGTGCCATTGCTTTTGCTGTTCAACTATGGGTACCGTGACTGAGCATTCTTTTACCGGAGCATCATTATAGCGTACAGCATGCCCAAGCCATCGCAAGCGCTGAATTTCTCTATGTGCGTGTCATTGTACAATTCGCCATTCCATCTTATTAGATATCCATCGCCCACACGAATTCGGCCATTGATCTTGCGTAGAATTATTCTACCAAAAGCCCTCAAAGCCTTCTCATCTTTTCTCGGCATCGCCGGTGTTTTTGTTCCATTTAAAAGAACAGCAATGTTAAGGGACTGTAGATTGTTGTCCGTTAAGAAAGAGCCCTGCTTTTCAATTACCTATAACTGCCAAAACTGTCAACAGTAACGTGTCCGAATAAGCGAAGACTCTTTGTATGTTGCTAGGAGCTACTCTGTCTTATGGTTTGACTATGGCAATTTAACGTAACTTACAGGCTCTCACTTAAACTTCTCTTTAATGGATGTTGCTTATAACTGAACAACCGAAACTCAACGTAACTTAATGCCTCGTCGAAAACTGTTCTACGTTACGTTAAGTTAAGTTGCCATAATCAGGCTTTTACTCTCATTCACCGCTAATTGGTTGTTAAAGAAGCGTAGTATGGTTGTAAAGCTTTTCATAACTAATTAAGTTACTTGCGAGTATTCGGATTTAAATAAATTAAGTATTTGGTTAAATTTTTTATTATAGCAGGACGACAGCTATTATCCTTGATGGCTTACATGTTACGAATTGATTTCTTATACTTCTTCTCCAGCATACATACATAAGTACATTAATAAGTATTAAGATTTTTATAATCACTCAAGTTTTTCCTGCAGGGCATGTGTCGGTTTTATATTGCGTGGATGACTACGAGCCAGAGTACTGTATGAGGATGTGCTGATGTCGTCCCAGTAGAAATTTTATGCATACGACATCGCTGTTGGTGGCATGAGCTTGCTGCTGTGTATACATGCCAGTATAAATGAACCCTCATTTCCATATAACACGCGTGGTTTCTCAGAGCGTATACGTACTCTCACCATACACTTGTACTACTGCTGTATGCATATGGCTGTATTAATGTTTCAAACATACAAAAATGCATTAATGGAACAGTATTAAAGCATTCTTACAAGATATGTATCCCCATATGTAAATGCTACTTTTATGATACATTTTATTATACGGGGACATACAAAAAAAGTAGCATTTACATATGCAAATGCATATCTTGTAAAAGCTCGTTTTTTGCTGAAAATAGTATCGCACAACACGTCCGTTCACTAAAATTTTTGTACAAGACTGAAAATATTACAAAAATTCCACTTCAAATTTATCAAGAAATGTACTTAAAACAACGAGAACGTACATTCGCTTGCAATTCGCTAGATTTTGAATTTATTCGTGGAAATTCATGACTCCGCATGAATTGTTTACACTAATTCACTGATATAGCAAGCATTCTTCATGAATGCATACAACCGATTTCTACTGTGCATATATGTATGTATGTATGTGTCTGTTCTTAACAATCCTGCAAACCGGTTTTGAAACAATCCGGTTTTTGAACTGAACCGTCGCTTTTTTCGGGCTTCGAACCGAACCGTTTTTATTTGGAAATGCCAAACCCGAACCGAAAACCACCCCTGAAAATGGTTCGGTTCGGTTAAAGATAAAACTGCAAAATTTGTTAGATAAAACTGCAAAATTTGTTTTCTTTGATGACAACTACGTGAGTTGTAATTTCGCCCCTATAAAGAATGATTGAAATGTTTTTATATGGAACGAAGTACTTAACAACGCCAGCAAAAAAACCAAAAATCAACGCGAATTTTAAAATAATTCAAACCTGCACAACACATTACACTAAAATTTAATGGGCTATAAAATTGAATAAATACTTCGATTTTCTTAGTTCTGAATAACAAATTTTATACATTGATGCAAATTTTCGTACAAACTTTTAAATTTGGATTTATATGGTTGTCGTTATATAACGAGCTATACTTTTATAAAAAATTAATGCACATTAAACCAACAAAAGAAAATTAGTCAAATGTCGCACTGTGCCTAGTTCAAGCTCCAACCTACCGAAAATGAGGGTTTCAACATTAAGCCAACATTTTGAGTGTCAATTCAAAATTCTGAGTATGCTGTTTTCGTCTACTCGACTAGGCACACGGCTTGTCCAAACCTTAAAAGAGTTTATGCAATTTTTTATAATTTCCCCTTGATTGCGTTGATTTTAAATATTTTTTTTTTTGTTAGGGTATTACGCATTTTCTTCCATACAAAAAAATCCCACATACGTTGCGCGGAAGAAAATACGTGAAAAATTGCCAAAAATCAATTTAAAACATAAAAATTATTATTAAAAATTTGCAATTTAGATGAAACTTTGCAGAATTTTCATAATTTTTGCACAAGGTATGAAACTTGGATTTATATGGTTAAAAACAAAAATAAACATAAAATAAACAAAAGAAAAATCCTAAACTTCCTAAAATGTCGCTCCCCTATTTTTTTCCACCACTATACATGTACATTAGACTGCATCACTCCCCATACAAAAAAAAATTGGTACTATTTTTCCGCCGGGATTACAAAATTTATTATATTTTAAGACGTCCACCAAAATATTTCGGAAAAATATTAAGATTTAAGTGAGCTGGACCGATTTGAAAATACCTCCAAAAATGGAGTTTTTTTTTATGAATAAAAATAGTTTCTTAAAGATTTTTTTTGAAAAGATCCCCTCAAATGAAAAAAACGGTTTAAGCTTAAAATATTTGCATAAAAATATTTAAAAAAAATTAAAAAAAAATTTTAACGGAATCGTAGTGATGAGATTTTTGATGCTGTTTTTTAACTTTTCAAAGATTGGTATAAGAAAAACTTGAATAACTGAACCTAAACTCTTCCGATTTGGACTTGAGAGGTGTCATTGGAAAGCTATTTTCTCACCCTTTTTATTTTTTTGTGAATAAACTCATTCAAACGATGGAAGAGAAAGGTAGGAGGAACGAACGTCATTTAAAGTTGAATTAAGATGTGTTGGTACTCGAAGAAAAAAGATGACAAATGACGTTTTTTGGCCAGAAATAAAAACAGTGTGAAAATACCTTTCTACTGAGATCCCATAAGTCTAAATCAGAACATTTTTGGCCCAGTTATTCAAGTTTTTCGTAAAACAATCTTTAAAAAAGTAAATAAACAGCATCAAACATCTCATTCTTACGATTCCGTTGAAAATATTTTTAAATATTTTTATGCAGATTTTTTAAGCTTAATCTAATTTGTCATCTGAGGGGACTTTTTTCAAAAAGTTCTTTATGAAACTATTTTATTCATAAAATACTTAATTTTTGGAGGTATTTTCAAATCGGTCCAGCTCACTTAAATCCTAATATTTTTACGAACTATTTGGGTGGACGTCTTAAAATATTATAAATTTGGTAATCCCGGCGGAAAAACCGCAACTTTTTTTGGTGATGCAGTCTAATGTACATATTTGAATTTGATCTAAATTGCAAAGCCTTTTATTTAGATATTATAGATTTGTAATATTTTTTGCAATATTCGTATCCTTTAGCAAAAAAGAAAAAAAATTGAAGCTTTTGCATTCATGCATCGGTTCTTGTACCGGTTCAAGTTTCTTCTTAGTAGTTCGAACCACTGAACCGAAGCGCACCGATTTTTGGAGTGGTTTGCAGCCCTGGTTCTTAAGCATTCTTATAAACACGGTTGCCAACTTTTGCATTCTTGAAACCGGGACACACAATGTTAGGAAAGGAGGATAGGTAAAATAACATATGTTAGGAAATAGGTTAATTTTGAAAATTTGTTATTTAGAACCACAAAACCATATGAGTAAAAAAATGGAAAAATATGGTTACACAAACGAAATACATGGGAAAAAAATTACCGATCACCGAGTTACCGAGTACCAAGCTTCGGTGTGAAGACCCATAATATCTACGATGTATGCAACCTGCCCATGTATCGGTGTGTAGCAGGACGTCTGCCCGGGCTTACTAGTATTTATGTATAAACTTAGCTTATAATCAAGCAGACAGTTGAAATCTGTAAATAGAAACATTGAGAGTTTAATAGTGGTTTTTGGTAGTGTTGGGCAGTATCGATACCAAAAGTACTCAGAACTCGATTCCAAAGCACTCAGTACTCACAAAAGAACTCGAAAGTACTCAGCACTCAAAGAAGGAACTTGAAAGTGCTCACTACTCTAAAATACTTTGTTACAATAATCGCTCTGATACATGTACTCCAGATCGATACAGAGTACTTAATATTAAGTGTCGAATAGACTTAAATAGTATTGATTTTTATTTATATTTAACGGTATTCAGAAATTATTGTACTCAATATGCAGTTTCGATAATTTTCAAGTGCAATACTTATGCCCAGTAAAGTTCATTTGACATAATTTGGGGTCCATATATTAATTTGAATAAAATACTGCCAGCTTGTGAGATTTCTACAATCAGTATTGAAATGTTACCAACATGTGTATATTCAAAGAAAGTACTCAGTACTCAGGAAAATACCCGATCCTTAAAAGTATCAATACCAAAGAACTCGATCCTCAAAAGTACCCGATACTTCCCAACACTAGTTTTAGGTGGGTTTAAGCCTTAAACTTTAAGTTGATTGTCACCCGGGGAAAAACCAGTTAGCATATTTGCCATTTTGATTTCACAACTCGTACAACGTAGCGCAATTTGGCGGCTGAATTTCAGTACGTCATGCAGAACTGCCGTTAATCCTGTACGATCCTGTACGGTTCCACTTCTGCTTGAACTTCAAGAGATAAATTTCCATAATTTTCGCAAGAGACAGATTCAGTGTACCTTGCTAGTTCGCCGCTGCCTCGTTTCCGTAATTGTCTCTATGTTCCGGGACCCATATTAGGGTAATTTCGTATTGATCAGAGATATTTATAGGGCAACTCTCTCCTACAGTCCTTCACTAGTTGAGATCTAACAGATGTAGAAGAGAGTGCCTCAATGGCCGCTTGGCTATCCGAGAAGATAATCAGATGAATATTTGGGAAAAAATTATAGGTGTTTTTTTATTGTTAAAAGATTTCGCAATAAATTTAAATGGTTTTAAATGAAACAAAGCAGAACTATCCAAAAAGCACATGCATTTATTGTAAAGTACACTAAAATAAGCGCAATAAATATGCAAAAACGTATTTTTTGCAAAATATGCAAAAATATGCAATAACGATTGAATGCCATTTTAAAAGAAATTTTTTGATTCGAAAAGATAACTACCCAGCCAGCAGAGAAACGTACTTTTTGCCGAAAGTGCAGTTTTCGTACATTTTTCGTTTCCGGAAATGTTCAGAAAACGATTTACATATTGTTCATTTTTTGCATTCGAAAAATTTCATCATCTTATTTCAAAACCATAATTTTAAAATATTTGTTCAAACTGAGCATTTGAAAACATGTATATCGAGCCCTAACCGCCAAAATAACGTAAGCGAGATTTTTTATTTTTAATGCAGAAATATTCCTAGAGCATCTAGATACATTTCTGCATCAAAAAGAAAATTAAAAAAAAAATTTCGCTTACGTTATTTTGGCGGTTAGGGCTCAATATGTATTCGGCAGTAGCTGAGTGTGCAAAGAAGTGTGCTACTATTTGTTAGCTTTCAGGAGGTCCCAGATTCGAATTCCGTCAGAAGCAATACATTAAAATTAGTTATTCAAATTGAAATAATTGCTGAATCTTAAATTTTTTATTTTTTTTTTGGTTTCCTGTATTTATGAAAAAGTTTCTGTGAAGTTCATAATGAAATCGTTTTCAACGAAAAATTGAATCAGACAAATTTCAGGAAAACAGCCGAAAACGCATACGTTTTATAACCATTTTCGATAGTTTTCTGCACATACGTTTCGGATGAACACTTTAGTGGGAGAATTGATCTGAAAAACGTCCGAAAACGGATGAAACATCAGGTATTTTGCTGGCTGGGTAACCATGCCAAAAAGAAACAAGCATTTGCATGAGATTCCGAGCCCTAGTCAGCCTTTCGATTATCAGCATTACAAAGAGTAAAAAGGCCGGAGCCAATCACCATAAGACAAAAGTGTGATGCTAGGAGAGCTTTAAAATACAAATGCAGCTCATTGACGGATGCTATGTGTATATAAAGGCATCAAGATAAACTTTTATGAAAACAGGATTGATATTATATAATGCAATAAATACCTCGTTGAGTCCTTCTTGCCGTGAAGGTGTTTCCGAAGAAATCAGCTAGACTTTAGCTGTCTTGGCCATACCCTTTGCACTATGTCTTCAGACATAAATTTTCCAACGCTGTACAATCGCACACTAAGGGCCGTTTCTGAAGTAACCTTTAATTTTAAAGCTCATTTTATATTTAAAGGTTGGATTAAAAATAATGCTATATAGGCATTTATATTATCGTTTTTTGAGGTATGTATGTTTCTTGGTTGTAAACCAATTTAAAACCGATAATAAAATGGTTTGCATGGGACACTATCATAAATTTTAATGCAACCTTTCAATATAAAGTGAGCTTTAAAGTTATAGGTTACTTGAGAAAACGGCCCTAAGAGCTCTATCGTTTCTACATCCATTACGCACTTTGAAGGCACGGTTAGCTAACAATTTGACATCAAGCGACCTAAGCATGGCTCTGGATACTTTGTATTCACGTTGTTGTGATCACATTTTACCCACTTCTTGGATCATACCTAAATCACATTCCTTTTTAGAGCCTGCAGGTGATTGAAATTTCTACGATGGGTGTGTTGTTCAATAGCACTCCTTCCTTTGCTAGAGCATCCACCCCTTTACGTTTCCTTCTATGCTTAGGTACCCATAACAAATGAATTTTTGAATTTTACTTGTTGACCGTTAGATTTTTAATTAATTTTTGCATTCTATCAATTCAGCAATAACCATTTTTTATGTTGCGAAAATTTTAATAAATTGAATAAATACAAGTATTGCAAATATAAAGATACTTCAATTGCAGAAACTCGAGCAATAAATACACACGTAAAAAATAAATACTCAACAAATACATATGTGTGAATTTTTGATGTTTATGTATCGTACATGGTTTCCCAACTACGTGACCCCTTAGAGCGATCCCTTGACGTTGAACGTTCTTGTGTCGCTTGTTGGCCCATTTCATTCTGTAAACGATATTTTTAGTATTGATTTATTTAAAATTCATACCTTCCTATACACTACTCTTCTTATTGTCAGTTGGAATGGTTCGCTGAATACCTAACCGCTTGTTACTATCCGAACTAGACGAGGATTTCGGCTCTGCTCCGCCGCCAAGTCTACCTTTAGGCGGGGATGCTTTGGCTTTCGAAGAGGTCGGTTTAGATTTTGTCGGGGATGGTGATGCAACTTTTTTCTTCTTCTCGTCTATTGTGACCACTTTCTGTTTGCCTTTTTTCGCTTTCTGGCGTACTTTATTTTCGGGCTCGGATGAGGAATAGTAATCGAGTGATGTGGTTTCAATAATGGGGGCACTTTCCGATTCCTTGGTGGCACGCTTAGAGCAGGGAATGCATTTGGCAGCGGGTTGGCAGGCCAGTGACGACGTGGAAGTGGACGTCCGACGGTCTGGAAAGTTGAAATTATTAAATTAGAGCGGTTTTATTTTACTTTCTACGTTTGTGAGAACTACGTGGTTGTGTTGCAATGACCGATTTCGTATCAGGCTTAATAACAATCTCCTCATCGGCTGGTCTCTTTCTGCAGAGTAAGTAGTTACACCATGCAGGAAATCTGCGCTTTTTCTTCGGTGGCTTTGATTTTGGCTCGGTCTTTGGCCTTCGCCTACGATATCTCATTAGCATAGCGACAAGCAGAATGATCAGCAATATGAGCAGTATCAATCCGATAATGCAACATAGGTATTTTAGATAGTGCTTTTGTTGTTCCGATGATAATTTCAATAAGGACCCAGCTCCACCATGTTTTCCACCCTTCGTTTTACACTTTGGCTTTGTTGCTTTGGTATGCTGGACTTGTGGGTTTTGTTGAGTTTTAGGCTTTTCGCATATCTTTCTGCTCTGCAGTTGTCTATTAAGGTTATTATTATTGTTGTCATCGGCACTTTTCTCAAACCAACGTTTACCATTAATCATCGTTTGCCTGGCTTTCTCTTGCATCTTGTACTCTAAGGCTTTCTGTGCGAGTTCTATGTCGGAAAATCCATCATCGCTTTTACTCTCACCACTGCTAATGGTGTTACCTTGACGCATATTGTCTTCGATTCGGCGATCGATGGCTTTGTCTTTTTCAAAATCCAGTGCTTTCCTGCCTTTTCTCAATTTCTCAACAATCCGTAACACTCCTCCAAGACCGGGATAAAATTCTTCGTCGGAGAGGTGTGGTTTTATGTTATCATTTAACCAAGCTATGAACTTGTAATTGAAAGCATCCTGTGGCATTGACTGTGATTGGTAGCAACGCGTCACCGTTTCATAGAATCGAATAATTGCGTAAGCAGATTTTTGCGATCTAAGGTCATAGTTTCGCCTTTTCCGAAATGGTAGCCAAATGTTACTTAAACCGGTTTCAACACAATCTGCTTCTAATTTTGGCATGGACACCAGCATAATATTTTCGTCACCGTCATTTGTTGGTAACATTTCGAGGCGTGCGCAACCGGTCGGACCGCTACCACCACCATTGCCGTCGCCACTGCACTCTGAGCCCCTTAGAGGATCCACACGAACGTTATCCAGTTCTTCGAGTAAAATAGGCATTTTCCAGCCATTACCATTCGTGTTTAAAAAGGACTTGCATTGTTGATACAGCTCTGCAACACTGCTGACCACTTTGAGACTCGCTTTGCCGCCATAATAAGAATACTTGGCTACTGGTAGTAAGTAGGATCTCAAGTAACCACCGAGCATATCGTAATAGGCCCTCTCCATCACCTTCCTCGATGAATCGGGCAATCTTTGTATCAGTTCATTGCCATTATAAAAGTAATTCAACAACATGTTTAACATTTCATCATTGAGCAAACATTTTGGCAGATCTTTAGGTACAAGATACTAAAAGGAAAAAGAAATTCGGATATATTTAAAAAATAGACTTACATACGTACAATTCATACACTATACTTGCCTCGAAATCTCTACGTGCTGATAGTAAATTTAAGTCTTCTGGCGAAAAACATTTCTTTCGCGTGCTATCAAAAAGGTTTGAACCAACGAAGTCATCCAATTCCATATCAGCCTGTTCCTCATCTTCGACTTTGCGTGAAAATTTAAACTTTCTTGCTGGCTTTTCGTCCACGTCAGAAATAAGCGGAGCCAATTTGCATGTATTATCGTCATTGACTTGATCTTGATCCTTAAGCACATGAAAGTTCATTATTCCCTGGTTGAATTCGGAGTTGAGATCGGCAGCAAGCTTAAGACCATTGGCGAACTGACTTGGCTGCTCGACTGTTTTCAAATCAAAATCATAAACGGGACAACCGCCAGGGCAAAGCAACATTAGCAGCACTAAAGATATACCGATTTTCATTTTTTATATCAAATATTTTTTTATTATTATTTTCCATGTACTTTCATGCTGATGAAGATTGCTACAAAATCAAAGACAACACGATCAATCAAATGGTGTACATATTTTAAGTTTTCAAGCTTCTTTAAGTTTGTCTTTAATTATACATACTTTTCGATTTTGAATGTTTTGAGTTGCAAAATTATTGTATGTATGTGGGTGTGTTCGAGCTTCGTAATAATTACGGCAATGTTACAACCTTGCTGCTTTCTTAATGCTCTGTGCTGATGTTCAGCTAGAAACGTACTGAAATAATGCAGAGATTGCGCGATAAACATTTTTATACCTTTCATGACCAAGAAATGGTATTATAACTTTGGCCCGATGTTTGTGAGTACCAGAAGAAGAAAAGATAACCCCATTAAAATGGATACCAAAATGATCAGAACGTCGCGCTGAGTCGATTTAGCCATGTCCGTATGTCTGCGTGTCTGTCTGTCTGTTTGAACGCAATCCAGTTTCGCAGTTTTCGCGATATCATTTGTCGGAACCGTCAAAATCGGACCACTATAACATATACATAGCTGCTTGTTCAGATATGAGATTTTTCGTTATGACTACTTTATTCCCGCAGCTACATAGGAACATGAAATTTTGCACTATTTTCATTTATTGCCAACAGAATGTCTACAGTGAAAATGGCAGAGATCGGGTCCCTAGGACCTATAGCCTCCATACAATTCCAGTTGGACGGCAAAAACCGAGCTATTTCGGGAGCTATTTTCTAATTAATCATACAAAGTCGAATAAGAAAATCTTCAAGATCGGTGCNTATACACACATACATATGTATGTATGTACTTTAGACTGATTAAAAAAAAAAGGCTTTTTTTCAAATTCCCTTATGAAATATTTTCAGCACAATGAAAAAGAAGCCTGTCAAAGCTCCTTAATATTAAGATTTGGAGTTGAATCATTGCAAATTTCTATTTTCCATATATGTATGTACAAACTTTTATAATTTACACATTTTAAGTCTACGTATCAGAATGAGCGATGAAGGCCGTAAAAAAAGCCTTTGATTAAAAGATCAATTAAAATTCCTGGATCGGGATGCCGAATTTCCACTATGCATTGAAATGATAAAAAATGATGAATACCATTTAAAAAATGCCATGTGGAAATGAACTGTATGACTATTTTTTTAATGTAATGACACGATTATTTTTGAACGCCCAACTTTGTCATTTTTGCCATTTAATGCCCAGCATAACGCTCAATAAAGTGTGTATCACAATTATACGACACTCATATATTGACAAGTTTTGATTTTATCATTTAATTTTAATTATTTGTTTATAAAATATATAATAATATAAAAAAAAAATCAACAAACTTTCGTAAAAATTTCGAGCTTTCCCTTGCCTTTTGGCAATTTTTTTCGTGACGGTATCAGTAATTTTTTTCCATACGATGAAAAACTACTTAAAAAAATTAAACTTGATAGTTTAACTTAAATGATGTTAAATTTTTCTTAGAACTTTTCCAGTGATAAGCTTCAACAATTTTCTGATGATAAAAAAATCGTATTTATTTCTATGTTGGACTTTAACCTTGAATTGAACTTTTGGAGGAGTGAATTTATGTAATAATCGAAAGTCTTTTTTTCAGCATTCAATTTCATTCAAAAATATGACTTAAAAACGATTGTTTTCTTGTATTATTTATTTTGTAAAGCCAGGTAAACCTTAGTAAACCGTTCTCAAGAAAAAGGAAAACTTAATATAAAATAACGTTCAAGAAACGGAAAATAAATTTTCTTCTAGCAAAATACTTTTTCAAGTAACAGAACTAATAAAAAATATTTCTTCAGATTTTTCTTGAGAGAGGTATACTAAGCTTAACCGAAAAACACAATGAGTGGCCTCTAAATCTTAATATTACGGGCTGCGCTTTAGACAGGCGTCGTTTTTCACTGTGCCGAAAATATTTTAAAAGGGATTTTAGAAACAAAAAAAATTATATTTTTTTGAACCAGTCCAATGTACATCCATATGTATGTATGTAGTTGTATAGAAGTTTAGTATTTAGACGAAGTATATAAATAACAAATTTTTGCCTATATATTTGAAATGAAGTTAATCTAAGTGAAATGTAAACGAATGTCGGCTTAGGTTATTTATGTATAGAGGTTTATCCGTAGAATTATGTATGTATGTGGAGGGTCCCCCAAGAAAATCCACCACCTCTGAACAGCTGCGTTTCTAGTCAATTTAAAACCAACTTTATATACATATAGTTGGCTATTCTCATATTTGTTTATACTGGTTTACAGCAAAAATGGTCTCTGAATGGCCCTTTCCAATTCCTTTGTAGAAGCGCCCGTAGAGAAATGAACTAATCATTTGATGAAAAAAATTCCAAACGAATTACTTGTCAATTTTCCTATTTTGGATGAAAGCCTGTTCCTTTACACAACATCGATGAATAAGTCAAAAAGGAATGAGTGATCAATTGAAAATGTGCACATGGCGGAATTATACCACGTGAAGTAATTAGATCGAGAAGAAAGATTTTGACACTGCCCTATTTGAAAAATTGCCTTTAAGATTTGATTATATGACAGCCGAATGTAAGAAAATAAAGCGAAAAAGCTGTTTTATTACTTCAACTGTTTATTGCGGCATGATTGATGCGCCAAGATTTTTTGTATGAAGAATGAGCAGGAAAGAATGTTACTCATACGCCATTAACACATATACAAAGTTTGAGTTTTTTTTTTAATTTTTTCACCAAGAAACAAAAAAATTTGAATGATGTACATATATACAGTTTATTTTAGCAACTTTCATTTACCACATCTCGTATTAAGGTTGTTCAATTGGTTCGTAAGATCTACATACGTCATAAAGTGGAATCTCTTTTTTTTAGATGAATAACGGTAAATTGCAAATATCTCAAAAACTTATTCATAGAAAAAAATTAATAAACTTGATTTTCGAAATTAGCGGGCGATTCTACATAAGAATTGGATAGGGGCATCCGTGGAGCAAAAAAAAAAATCATCAAATATTTGCGATGCAGTGTTATCGGAGCTAGTATTATCTCTTTTTATAAGTATATCCTAGGTTATATTATTCCGATGTCAGCAAAATCAGCCAGTAGGGTAGTTCGTGGGCGTGAAATTTATGTGCTCAGAAGTTCGATTTTTAACCGAATAAAAATCTTACGTAAAATTTTGTTTTTCCAATTCAAAAGTCACCTGAATTGAAACCAAATCATTTCCGACTTAGTAAAAAAGGCTGTCCTACGAAGAAGAAATGGTATAATGACTCTGGTCTGACAGCACTGTACTTACTTGCTGTTTTTTTTTGTTGCTTCGGGTAACAGCATAATAAAAAAGAAGGTAGTTTCAATAAACAACTTGACGGATACTGGGATTTTGAAGGTTTATAATTCCATGTTGCTTGCAGCGTTATATTTAAAAATTAATTAGTCTAGTACATGATATACACACGTATGTATTGAAAATATGTACATACATAAAAAGAATGTAATTTTATTTCGAAATACAACGGGTAATGGCATATGCATGTACTTGCGTTTATGGCATTTCTCACCGCTACCCCAAAACTGAAAATTAATCTACATACATATATGTGTATGAATGTATGTATGTTGCTCTAACATTATTAAATGTTTTTATTTAATAAATTCACCGAACCCATCAAAACATAAATAATTGAAAGCCATTAAAGTAATACCCATCCAAAGCTCAATTTACTCATCCCAGTATTCTTCGTTTCCGAAGCGTTCCCCAAGTTGGAGGCTGCTAGCAAAATTCATTCCTTTTCTATGTTTTGACCAACACAGTTTTTCATTACCTCACATTTCGCGGCACTGCACTTTTAGAGAGTATGGTCTTGTTATGGCTAATGCTAATATCCGTGATAGAAAAATGTTGAGAACATACATACGGATATTTTAGAAGGCTTTCCTCGCCCACGCCGCGGGCTTCAAGCCATTTTTATCTCGCAAAAAGAACCGCTGGACATTTAAAAAATGTTGTACTGTCTTATTTGCAGTGGTATTTTGTATTTATGCAGCTTCAAAATGCGAAACTCATTTTTCTTTTAATTATTTAAAAAAAAACTGCATTATTTTTTGCTTTGTCGATCAAATTGTTTTAGGAATTTTTATTTTTATTTTTTATAATTTTCAATCTGGTAGATAGATTTTGATGAAAATGTGATAATCCCATCAAAAGTCAAATAGCTAAGATGGCTGCTTATGTCATTAAGTGAAACTACCTTCTTTTTTCTACCATGGGTAACAGTATCGTATAATTACGAATAAATATTTACAAATAAAGAAATAAAATTCAAAAATTATTTTGCTTAACAAAAGTTTTTATAGGCATATTATTTTTAACTAAATATAAGTATGACTGTTTGTTAAATAATCTAAAATGCTAAATCATATTTCGCTATTTTGTTTGGCACACCTATTGCAAAGTCATTGTTTATTAAAAACACCACCTAATTGTATAATACAAATTAAATAATAAATACATTAAATGATTGTAAATAATATTTACATTTTGTCTGTATTATCTAAAAAATAAATATATAACAAATAAATTATTTCAAACTAAATCTACAATGTCTGCATAATATGTTCTCTCTAATATCTTTATGCGTTAGGAATGTGATGCTTCGCTCAAGCATAAAACGGAAATGATTACAAAGTTAGAGAGTCAAAAGGAAGATATGGCCAGCACTATTACACAGCTGGAGAAAAAGTAAGCTATGTAGTTAAAATTAATAAATTTTTGCGGCGAAAGTGTGAAATTGTGAGCGTCGAGACTGTAAAATTATAAACTTATAGAGGAAAATTAGTAGATATGAATAACACCCGTTTGTGCAGAGGAGAGTTGACTAAGATTCGTTACCGTAAATTGTTGCCTTCTCAGTGCCCCCTACGCACAAATACTAAGGAGAGGGCAATGAAAAGGCAAAATTTTTTGTAGAAAAGAAAACGCAATTAATTGCCGAATGTAGGTAAACTCTCCTCTGTAAAAAGCGCCTAAGAATAAAATTCAAAGTTCAGGAGAGATCGCATATGTATGCATTAACTAATTAGCACCCAAATTTGTGAAAGCCAATCGGAGTAGTATCCGAAAATATTCCGATCCACGCGTTTTATCAAACCTGTTTGCTGCTTTGTGGGAAACCGTTGGTAAATGGTTGAATTTAGGATTCAATTAATACCATAAATGTATACGAGGGTCACTAAAAAGTTCCTAAGTACCTAAGAAAAAAATTGTATCGGTAAATATGGTATTATTGGTTTTCAAGATATTCTGCAGCTTGATTTATACTGTTTTGCTTACGCTCAAACCAATCGGTGAAACATTTTTGCGCAGTCAATACCTCAAAAACATAGATTTTGAACGCGTTAACCATTTCTCCTGGGGAAGAAAACCGCGATCTACTATCCTTGATGTACGGGAAGAATAAAAAAATTGTAGTTTTTCGTTGTTTTCCTCCATTCGTCCAAAGCTGTTGCTAAAGGAAATGGTTGTGTACCACTCAGAATCAACTGTTCCATGCTTCTCAAGTGCCAACTTAGCCACATGACCCGTTATTGGGAAGAATCAAGCGACCATTTGTTCGAAGTGCTTCTTGTTCGAACAACTTTTGTTGGTTTTTTATAATTGAGAAGCGAAATTCGACCATGTTTGCATGCATTTTACCAAGGCGCTTTACATATATTTTATTTTTGCTCTTACTGATTTGATAGCGTTACCCAAAAATGGAAATAAAATGTATGTAAATTTTGGCGCGAATTGTTTTTGTAACACCTTGCCACCACCTTGTATGAATTCGCCTTGCATTTTACTAATTACAAACACTGGCCCTGATGGTGTTTCATCAGCCAGAAATAAGTTCATCGATGCACTGTTGTTGTGTTAATCCACGGCGAAATTTGTAAACAATCATCCAAGGCGCGTTCATATAAGGTAGGAACAGTACTACAACAACAAAAGCTTTCATGTATTTTGTTTTTTGCTTTTCGTACACAACTGACAAATTTCACCTATTCTTCTCTCAAGGAAGAAGAGGGGAAAAAGTTCAAACACTCTTGATTTCTCACTCACGCACTTAAAAGAAGTATGAAAGTTTGACATTTGTGCACCAAAGCAGTTCGAATCAGCGGTTCTACTAACTCCGAAAACCTTTGAAGTATGTAACTGTACACAAAACCAAGAGCGCACGTACTTTAAAGCGTTCTGAGCACGTTAGTGCTAAAAAAATATCAAATTTTACGATACAAAAGTCACATCGACTCAAAAAAAATTGGTATGGCGAATTCTAAAGACTTATTTAGTGACGTATACCTCTATTTTTTTTTCTTATTTTTTTATTTTGAAATCAAAAAATAAATATTTAGCGGCCGCTCAAAGCGCTCAAAGTTTTCCAAAACAACTTTTGGTGGAAATGGTATGGAATTCCTGAAAATCCATATTTTTCGTTCGGAAAACTCTGGTTCTTTTCAGGAAACTTCCAATAACAATATCCCGTTGTTGATTTAGCAATTTTTTAATACTAAAGATTTTTTATTTATCCCCCCACAGCATTTTCTGGCATTTTATAGGGTTTTTTGCGGACCTATAAAATATAGTTACTATGAAAAAATGGTTAAAAAAATAATTGAGTATTATTATTGGGAATCTCCTGAAGAGCAAAAGAGTTTACCGGTCGAAAAATATAGATTTCCAAGAATTCTATACCATATCTACGAAAAGTAGGATTTTGGGGGGTGAGAGCATACAAATTCCGACTTTACTTTTTTACATAAATTTGTGGACCATCCTAATGTACATATTTACTTTAGTCGTCGAAAAGCCTATTCAGATGTTTGTTCCTTTTTTAAAGTTCTGAAACCATCGTCCGGCGGTGCTATCATTCCATTTTAAAAGCTTACTAGTTTAATTACAGCCATTTCAAAACCCTAGTCAAACTATGGCCATGTATGTTAGACAAAACTTGTTATAATTTAGATGCTGCCTGGACCAAAGATCGAACCTAGGTACTGTTGAGTGGTAGTACGCACCTCTAACCACTCTGCCACAGCGGCTCACAGTTGATTTACAAATGCGGAATATTTTCGATAAAAATTATGGTAAGTTAGATTTAAGCATTTTTTATTTTGGGTTTATCCTTCGTTTAAAATTTTACCACGTTTTAACGCACTGAATTTGCGGTGATATCTTAGATTTTTTTGCAAACAACTTTTCCATTTTGACAGTTTATTTAGGATGCCAGAAATTTACGAGGTAAAGATGGGTACCCTTAACAGTCGCACTTAATTTATTTCATTGTCCACTGATTGATAACTTTTAGTATTTTTTATAGTCAGCACCGTTAAAAAAAAATACAAAAGCTATAAGTTAGAATAGAAAGCTTGATTAAATTGGTATTCCACCGGGGTCTCAAATTGAAGAATGATCGATTTCAAGGAAAGGTGGTAAAAAATAAGAAACTGCTTTATATACTTTTAAATACATACTTTGGCCGGTAGTTATACATAGCTAACAAAAAAGCAGGCTACAATGTTTGGCGAAGAGCTGCGGAATTCGTACATACATAAAAGTTTTCAATAAAAAAGCTATCTTACAAACAAATTTACAACATTTTGAATGAAAAAATTTCATACTGCACAGTTTTAATATATCGCACAGGAACTTCAAAAGTGACACAATTCAAAATTACACGTTTTTCACTTGCCCATCATATGGGCAAGAAAGACTTTACTTTAGGTTTTTTTCAACAAATTATAACAAAAATTTGCTCCAGTTTTTGCTGAAAGGTAAATAAAATCTCTGTGTACATTTTTAGTGCATAATTTCAAAAATGCCAAATTTTGAGTTGTGTCACTTATGAAGATCGTGTGCGATATGGCGTTCAGTTATCAGAATTGTTTGTAATTTCATTACAACGGAAACGCTTGCTGTTAACTAATTTTCTGAAGTGAAACCAAGTTCTCCACTTGGTCTTTCCAACGCAGTGAGGGCCTCCACTAGCGGGTGGAATACTTTCAGAGCTGGAGCGTCGGTGTCCATTCGAACAACAGGGTCAAGCCAGCGGACCCGCTCGTCTGCGGTACTTGCCGTCGCCAACGCGTAAAGGCCCGTAAATCTGCCGAAAAATCTTTCTCGCGAATACTCCAAAAGCCGTGTCATCGGATGTTGTCGTTGTCCATACTTCTGCGCCATATGCATGCATACAAGCATGATGAGTGACTTATAGAATATGGTTTTCGTACGTCAAGAGGGGACTTTACTCCTCAATTGCCTACTCATTCCAAAGTGATGCTTGTTCGCAAGAGTGATTCTGCGTTGGATTTTGATGCTGACATTATTATCGGTGTTAATTCTGGTTCCCAATAAACCAAAATTCACTACTGTCAACAGTGACGTGGGTGCCAAGGCGCGAATGCGCTGACTGTTTCTTTGAGGAGTCGCCCTGGCTGCAAACGCGTTTGTTGGCACACAGCTCGGAGAGGTATTGCCAAATTCTGACGGAGTCTAATTTCGCGGGGATACCAAACTCGGACATCGCGGCATTAGGCAACTCCTTTTAGTGCTACCGAAAGCGACTTTTGAAGTCCACAAGTGGATGGTGAGGGCCTTTGCAAGATTTGGCGTATTGTGAATATCTGGTCTATAGTGGATTTGACAGAACTAAAGCCACACTGTTACGGCCAAATTAGATTAATGACTCGATAGATCTTGTAACCTATGTATGCTAAGAAGGCTGATCCCGTGGTAGTTGACGCGAATGCTGGGATGCCTTTCTGGTGAATTGGTAAGAGCAAACTTAAATTGCAGTCGTCGGCATGGGTTCTAATGACCATATTCTGCATAAGAGTTGATGCGTGCTCCTTATCAGCTCCTCGCTACCGTACTTGAATAGCTCAGCAGGCAGGCGGTCAGCTCCAGCGGCTTTGTTGTTCTTCAGCCGCCTAATTGCTCGCATACATACGTCGGTTTGTTGAAGAGCAGGTGTGAGAGTCGAGTTGCGAATGCATTGACCGTCTGTTGTGATTCCAGCTTTTCGACGTCGTGCTTTCCTTGCATTGTATAGCGCACATTTTTTGCTGCACAGAGGCGGTCCGTATCTTAGCTGCAACAAGAAAGTGGTCCGAGTCAATCTTTGGCCCTCAGAGTGTACGTACGTCTAAAACACTGGAAGCGTGCCATCCGTCTATCACAATATGATCGATTTTGTTTCTGGTTTGGGCAGGTAGCTTAATAGATGTTTTTTTGCATGAACCTAGTACTGCATATTACCATGTTTCAGGTCCCGGCGAAGTCGATCAGCCTCAGTCCGTTACCGAACACCGTTTCCGACAGTGACGCCAGAGATACTTTCCTTGCCTACCTTAACATTGAAATCGCCAAGAACGATTTTGATATCGATGTTCGGGGTCGCTGGCCACTTGAAGAACCCAATCTGAGCTTCCTGGTCCAAATCACATATCCGTTGATAGCAGAAGGCCACGTCGGTATATCGTGCTCATGAAATTGGCACCCACATTATTCGTGAGCATGATTACTCAACTAATCCCTTCTCTTTTGAGAATTCTCAAAAAATTAACATTAGTGGACAGGCACACTTTATTAGGGCCTCACATCTAAAAAAAGGATTAGTCTGTATAAACGATCAATGATCGTCTACATATTCAGTTCGCCACTCTTGACATTTTCTTTTACATATTTGTTTTGCAGTTAGTTAGGTTCTCACCGCTATTGCTCGAACCCGGATAGGGACTCTTAAGACAGATTTTAATTAGTTTCAACGAATTGGCTGCCTCCAAAAAAGGAGGAGGTTATCAGTTCGTCGAAATATTTTTTTTTTTAT
>NW_016164533.1:30140-31115 GCF_001687245.7 Rhagoletis zephyria | reverse complement strand
TCTAATACAAGCTCGGCACCTTTTAAGGAAAGACGCTTTTAGAGATCTTGAACTCAATATTTGTTCCCGCACATGCTCTTCGTTTTGAATCGTTTTTAAATAAATTTTGTCCTTAAGACAGCCCCAGTAGAAACATATATATATGTATACATACATACGTGCATTCAAACATACATATATACATATGTAGGTACTCGTACCCGTCATGCGTCGCTTTATTTATTTTCTCCCCTTCCCTATACTACCTATATCTTCCTTCTCACTCATGTAACGTTTTCACTTTTAAAAATTTCACTCTCCATTTTCGATACCGCCGCCTAAGAAGTTTCACTTCAAAAATGCGTGTGTAAAACCGTACACATGATAGAAGTGAAACTTCTTAAAAACGGTGTGAGCACCAGGTACCTACTCACGAAATTGGATGTGTAAACATATGTNCGATACCGCCGCCTAAGAAGTTTCACTTCAAAAATGCGTGTGTAAAACCGTACACATGATAGAAGTGAAACTTCTTAAAAACGGTGTGAGCACCAGGTACCTACTCACGAAATTGGATGTGTAAACATATGTTTACGGTTCGGCAAACCATTAGGCGATTGAGTTACATACATAGGTTTGGTTAGAAATCAAACAATAATTTCATTTCATCTTATTAATTTTCTGATATACACATAATTTATTTATTCATTTTCCGGTAACACCACCTTATGTGAATGCGCGCTTCTAGCATCCCTAGGACCGGGTTGTAATGGAAGTAATTGTATGTTTAACAAATAAATGAAAATGTTTATAATGTAATCAATAGATCCTTACGAATTCGCCATTACCAAGGCAACTAGTAACGTACGCACTTTTGTTTGCAAAACGCATTTATTTAAGTTGAAAGAAGACAAATTCCTTTGTTCGGCATTTATTCTTACTCGCTTTCTATCTTCCAAGGCGAATTCATATATTCTTATCACGAATTCATATATT